>NW_022280323.1:0-66999 GCF_004355925.1 Anarrhichthys ocellatus
TGTGTGTGTGTGTGTGTGTGTGTGTGTGTGTGTGTGTGTGTGTGTGTTTGTGTGTGCCCCCAGTTCTGGGTAATTGGTTTGCTGTGATAGCAGGGTCCCCTGAGTTTATTGTTTAAGCCACTGCAGAGAGTTGCCTCAGGTGGACCGAGAGGAAGATAGAAGTGGAAAAGAGAAATGAGGGAGGGAGTGGACAAAGGAGAGATGTAGGAAAGAAGGAAGAGGTGATAATGGATGGAGAGAAAGAGACAGACGACAGACAGACAGACAGACAGAGGGAGGGATGGAGATTAAGGGAGAGATGATTTTATTCAGATTCACCGGCTGGCCCTGGCTGGTATAATAGGGACATGAGGTGACGAGTGTGTGTGTGTGTGTGTGTGTGTGTGTTTGTGTGTTTCTGTAAGAATATCTCTGTCTGAATGTGTCAGTGTGTGCTGTGGGTTTGTGAGTGTGTCCCAGTATGTGCTCTCACTTGCCTTGGACTGCATGCCGTTGTGTGTGTGTGAGCCTCGGGGTGTATTCCTACAGCACAGAGGGGCTCCAGCTGGAGGCTCCGTGTGTCTGTTTCCCCTCATCCCTCCTCCATCTTCCTTCCATTCTTTCTTCTCCTTTCCCTCTATCCACTGTAAACCTCCTCCTGCATTTCCTCTTCCTCTATCAGTTCCTCCCTCCTTACCGCTCTCTCTTCATCTGTTCACCCTCGTTCCTTTCCTTCCTCTCTCCTCCTCACTCATTTGATGGGCTGTGCATGTAGATGGATGACACACACACACACACACACACACAGCAGCCACCTCCTCTCTCTGGCAGGAGTAGCGGGACGGTGCCTGTTCCGGTCCCTTCGTCGCCATGGCAATGCCAGGCTGGCGCTGCTTTATGGCTTTTGGATTACCACACCACCCCCTCCCCTCAACACACCCATTATATCACCATCACCTCCACCACCCTGAGGTGGGTAGCCTGTCGAACTATCTGACCAGCCTGATTATCTAAGTGCTTTTTAGTCCGTCTGTGAGTCTGGAATCTGACCCAGCAGGAAGTGTATCCAATAATGATCTGGGGTTATGAGAGATCATTCTCCCGGATCATTCTGTCCTTTTGACAGACAGGGATCTCACTATACACTAATATCTTCCTCTCTGTGGAAGTCTGAAATCATCCGTTACATTTTTAGAAATTACATTTTCTTTCTTATGTTCTCCACGTAATCTTGAGTGAGGACATATAAAGACCGCTTAATCACACACTGGGCGGGCGGATGGGTAGGTGGACGGTCAGAGGACAGCAGTTCCTTCGCCATCTGAAACGAGAAATCAACGTTGATGTTTTTTCACGTAACTTGCACACTTCAGTAACGGCACTTCCGTAGTTATATTAACCCCAACGACGATCTCTTCCTAAACCTAACCATGTGGTTTAGTTGCCTAAACCTAACTGAGTTGTTTCCCGTGAAGATGAAAGGTTATTTTGAAAAGATCGTATGCACGTGACAAGCGTCAGTTGAGACGAGTTGCAGGCGTTCGTAGGAAAATGCACGAATATTTCGTAGAATATTCTACGAACCGTTGTATGAGGATACGTTGCCCACTGTGACTATTTGTCTGTCTATCTGTCCTCTCTTTTACCATTTCCTACATACTGATTTGTTGGGTTTCTTCATTTCTGTCCGTCGCCTCTTCTCATTCTCCATCCTGTCGTCTGCCGATGTCTTTATCACTTCCTGTCTCTCTTTTCTCTTCGATCCCTCCACCCTTCCGGCTCCACGGGCCGTTTAGAGATCAGAATCTCTATGCATTGGAAGATTTTGACTTTGGTAACCTACACATGCTTATTATTTTAGAACGTCACACCTGCAAGTCTGATGCAAAATTTGTGAAATAAATAAAAGCCCCCATTAGATGTACCTAATTTAGAAACATTGATTTATTTGCTAAACAAATACAGTCCAGATGAATTGTTGTTTATAGAGCAATAAACAATAGGAGCTTCGCCACACATGACAAATGTTCTGTAGCTATATTTAGGCTACCATTTTTATGGGATGTCAACTTTCTCCAAAGGAAATCTCTCACATTTGCTCTCAGTGAGCCTTTTTAAGCAAATTGTCCTTCCGCTTAGAAAAATTAGAGGATGTCAGGTAAAGATTTTTTGCACAAATAAACAATGTAGATGAGAGGACATTTTTGTACCATTTCAAAAGCATAGAATTATGAGGTATTATCTCTCATTTATTAGTCAAATCAAGCTTCATCTTTCTATTACTGACCTGAATGGTGCTTTAAAAAAAAGCTACTTTTGAAATGAAATATTTACACAGAAAGTACATAATAGTTTCACCAGCTGGTAGCACACATCTTGGATGCTCAGGATCTCAGAACTATTCTCTATACTCATAATTTAGCAACTAAGATTCTCGGCAGCAGAGACCAAACTGGCAACCTCGGCTGAGTCATTATTAACAATGGGCTGCAAGGATCGGGACACACAGCGTTGCATGTTCGTGGATCTGCTCCTCCACGAGCACAAACACAGACATAAATACATAAGTACAAGCGTTTCGCTCCGTGCAATTTTTTCATCAGTGGCCAATTAAGAACTTGTGTCTGATAGGAAGAGGGGGGAAAACCTCTCCTTCTCTTTATTACAGTGATTCATTCTGCTTTGAATATACTTTGTTTATCACATTAGATTTGAAGGAATGGTCCCATTGACTTGCATGACCGCGGGAACATGAATGTATAACCCGCTCTATCTCTAGAGCCAAAGCCCCCCCCCCCGCGGTTACAAGGCAGATTCATTTACTTCTCTAGACACTCCACAATTGATTAGTCGATTGAAACAGAAATTTAGCAGTAGCAGCAATAATAATAATAATCATGTTAGTAAAGTAAATACTTTGGTCTTTGGGATTTGGAATGGGCATTTTCACTTTTTCCAGACAATCCATCCATTTTCATAGAAAATAAATAGAACTACTTTGATTGCAGCCTTACAGTACGCAATTAAATAATTGTTATTCTTTTGAAGAAACTTAAGCAATTTGATTAAACACAACTTTAAAACAAATGCAATGTAAACAAAAAAATGAAATTCATGAAATTCGATTTTGGCACAAAGTCCCTGTGCAGGCAACACGTTCTCACCGAAGCTTGGTCAGTGCCCCTCTGCGTCTCATAGCGACGCCCTGCAATACATTTGAACATATAAGACACGCCGGGCTTTCAGCTAACTCCGATCTAAACCCATCCAAATCAGTATTAGAGGATCAGGGATTGGATGGGTCAAACAAACACAGAACTTTCACCCAGGAGACAGATGTTTGTGTCCCTAAACCAAGTCAACGTTGACTTATTTAACATAGTTTTGTTACGCAAGTTTCTTAGCCTACGTACTGGCAGTTAAGTAATGCACATACTTGTTTCACTTAACAGACTTGCATGACCGTGGGAGTCCTAATAACAGGACTAGAAATAAGTCCTGTTATTAGGACTTATTTTAACTCTTGGGCGTTCCAACTGAAAACAGGTACCAGGTTCCAGTGCTACTTGAAATACGATCCAGGTAGAGTATGGCTCGGACCGCATTTTTCTGTTCAAACCCGACCCTTGTCCAACAGGCATTCTGTGTTTTATGTCTGAACCATTTTAAACACAGTCAATGTAAGCAGAGGCTCTGAATTTGTGTTACCCTGTCACGCTGTTGTTGTCACCATGGTTACAGTCATTATATACGCTCACGTAAATAAACCCCAGCACTGAACAGTCTAGTCTATCCCAACAGAGACAGTATAGGTACATCATTTTCATTTGTTTACACTATATTTTAACAAAAAAGATCTTGAAGTCAAGTAAGCTTAACCCGTACATCATTTGTTGATAGTTGTCCGAACCGTCGGGTATCCTCACTCTAGATCCAGGAAGTCCAGTTTGAGTAACAGGTCCAAGAGTCTTATCAGAAGCCAGAACACAAAAACACAAAAACAGTGCTTTGTAGCAGAAATGATCAGAGCGCCAATTATTTTATCTTTCGTCACGACAATCAAGAATTTCTAGAGACATCAGTCTTTAACAATTGCTCACAAATGTATAGCATCAAAAGGCTCACTAATTTCCTAAAATAGCTGGTCATTGTAGTTTTTAGCAAACGTTACAAGGAAATGGTGCAATTCTTTGGGACTACTTTCAGCAGTGGATTAACCCCCATTTATTTCTCTAGTGAGTATTTGTGGCAGCAGGACTGTGCATGTGGGATTGAGTTAAAATAAAATACAGTGTGATCATGGTGGTGAAGGAACATGTCACCCAGTGCAACATTGATGTGTTTTAACCACAATGGAGCTCTAAGGCTCAGAGGAAGAAGATGTATCAGGCTTTGATACACAAACTATACTTGTTAGTAGATACATTCACTGTTTGGGTTTGGGTCTGTTCGTGTAAAAATATATCCCCAGCCTTATCCTTTAAACATTTAGCCTATTTTCCAGGCGACGGAAGACGTGTAAAACTTTGACAGTAGACTATTTGGCTCGAGGGTCTTTGACGCATGCTACGAATAATTGAATTTTAGGGGGCAGCCCTAATAGCTTTGAAACTAATAGGTTAGAGACTTGAATCCAAATCCTAAGGGGACGTGTTTTAGGGTCAAGATATAATTCTTGGTCTTCAAGCACCGTCTTGTCTTTGAATACTTTTCACTGTTGAATTCGGCATGAAGTTTGAGTCAGTGGGTCAAAAAAGAGATGGATAGAAACAACAAGGGAGGACAGGCGGGGGGCAGATGAGGAAAATCGTCTATATAGGTTGGTACTAATGGGTTAAATCTCTTTAAATGTTTCTAAAGATGGTCTCTGAGGAATGTAAGACAGGCAGCTTGTTCACAGACACACACAAACAGACACAGGGATGAGAGAGACAAAGTAGTATGTTTGTTGATGGGGGATTTGCACGGAACGACGGGAGAGAACCTTTTTTCGTCTTTAAATGAAAACGGCAGAAATGTATCGCTCCCCACTGCTCCGCGTGGAATAATTAAGGACGGAGATGCAAAAGACTCCTTAATTAGATTTTTTAATTATTGAGGATTCACTTCTCCTTCTATAGTGGCCCAATTAAGAAAGCTCATCAAAAACTAAAGAGATGAAGAGAGGCCTCCTCCTCTTCTCTGTCCCCCTCCCCTCACCAACCCAATCTCGTCTTCCTCCTCCCTCCACTCTCTCATTTGACAGAAATGGACTACCTGTGTTCCGTTTGATGGCTTGTCCTCACTGATGAGCGTAGAAATGGAAAGGACTCTCGCCGACTTTAATTAACTTGCTTATTTTCACGGCCCCCAGTGAACGTAAAGGAGAGCAGAGAGGTGGAAGAGGAGAGGTACAATGCAGCGGTGGCGCGCCAAGCTTTTCCTTTAATGATAATGAGTCTAATGATGGTGGATATGGCATGAAGGTAATTTGACCATCTTTCTCGGTGCTGAGTTTGCTTTGTTCTCCCTCTGACAAGGGGACACTTCAGAGAAAGAGAAGTTTGAATGATGGAGAGAAAGAACTCAGCGAGTGACTGAGCCAACTGCTCTGCCGGTGGTGTTGCATGTTTTAGCCCATTAACTACAAATTGTGTTAGGTTACATTACTGCCAACCATTTTATAAGACATTCTATCAGTTCTTTTAGACCTATTTCCTTCCTTCCAGGCAGCCGTTGGTTTCACTTCATTTCCGGAAGCTATGAAAATCAACTTGCAGAAACTTAGGTAGCAAATCCATTGGAGTGAACATTTAGTGGCCTTTGTTTTAGTCAGACGTCATGTGGTAATGCGTTTGCAATGCGGGGGGGGGGCATTTTCAAGACCAGTCTGATTTCCAAGATGTGAGAAATGGCCGCTATAAAGCCAAGAGTTAAGTCCTAAAGACACACAATAAGCGGATACAGACGCTGTGTTATTCTGGCCATTTCTTGCATTGAAGATGTTGCTGTTTTACTGCCAACTCTCAAATCCCACCAGCAAAACGAAAGCATAGGCAATTTGTTCAAGTTCTTGAAATCAAAAGTTCCTTAGAAGCAACTTTTTGTGGTTGTGCGAATAATAACTGTCTACTGGACTCATCCGCCTTATGTTTTCTTATGCTCAAAGACCTATTTTTTTGACTGTTTTATTCCGTCATTGACTGCTGACTCCTCACTCCTCTTAACGGGCAGCAAGTGATCAACCACTGCTTCAGTAGCTTGAGGCATGTCCTGTAGTCAGCTATGCTTAGAACAAGCCTTACACAGTCTGTTGCAGGCCACATTTCGGCCTTTGGCGTGGCTCAAAAGCTATATAGCTATATCCATAGAAAAGTCTCATTTTGAACTGGAGCACCTGGTATCTTGATCTTGACGAACCACTAAAGTTAAGCATGATACAAGATGAAGTGAATCCATGTTTCTGTTATCTTCGTCGCCATCTTGACTGCAAAGTTTTGTCTCTAGCCGTAACGCGAGCCTCTGCATTATTCTCCAAATTGTCAGAGGGCATACAAACAAAATGTACTGTGAAGAATCAAAAAGACAACGAGTGTAACCCATAGACAGTAGGTGTAACTGGCAAAAAGCCATAAACCAACCTCCACAATGCCGTTGTGATTGTATTTATCTACTAACTCGTATCTTATATTCATGGACTACTTTATTGCCTTTGTACAAGCCCTGTAAAGAAAGAAGTCAAGTATTACATGCATGGTACATGGTAGAGGGAGACATACCTGGGGGAGATATGCTCTCTACTAGGGGTGGGGAAAAAAATCGATACAGCATAGTATCGCCATATTTTGCGTGGCGATATTGTATCGATACATGGACGCCAAGAATCGATCTTTTGTTATATAAACTATTAAAAAATAAAAAATAAATAAAAAATTTACTAGAAAAATCAAATCAATTGCTTTTTCAGTCCACTAGATGGTGCTCTACTGAGTGCACTTTTCTAGTTTACATAGTGCCACTGTACTGGCACACAATATAATAAAATAAAATTCCCAGAGCAATATCATGCCAAAGTCATGGCATCTCTTTGAATTTATATTGTGTAGACTTGGGAAGCTGCTGTTCTTTCATTTCCTGGGGAAAATTAGAATGAAGTATATGCAGGATTGACTTTTTGGCGACAGCGCGGTTCCTTCAGAGCGTCCGATCTTTGATCAAGCAGTTTGCCCTCTTCAGAGCTCGCAAAACATCAGCTCATAAAGCTAAATACTATGGCACAGTAGAGCAAACTTAGCTTCAGCTTAACAATAGCTGCCTCGTCTTGCCAAATGGCGTATGAATGACACACAACGCTGTTCCTGCTTTTGGTGTCATTTACCGCCATTTATTCTGAACTGACTGAGGTGAGTTTTAGGGTGAATATGCTATGCTCAGGGCTTGGGACGTAAAAGAACAAGCGACGCTCAGAGCAAGTGAAGAGACGTGATATAAAATGTGAGAAAAACTACTTGTGGTGGTTTTAGTCAAACTAAACCTAACACAGGACTTTCACCCAGGATACAGGAGTTCATGTCTTGTGTGGAACCAAAAGTGTCGTTGAATTATTTTGAAGTTTGTGACATGTTTTTTCATTCTAATGTTACATTGTTTAGGTACATACTTCCTTTAATTTACATATATATTTTAAGCCCAAACATGTTTTTCCGAATTCTAACTAAGGTGTTTTATTGCCTTAACCTAACCCCAACCATTTCACGTTTACCCCGGTGCTTGAAATTGTAAGTGAAAAGCTTAAAATGCTTATCTAAGCTGAGTAAAGCCAGTGCGGAAGTGTCTTAAAACTTGCATTCTCTGTACTGACCAGCAGGGGAAGACTCCTCCAGTTCTAGTTTTAAGTGTTCTTCAATAAAGCATGATGTTCATTTAGTAAATTATGATCTATTTAGATTCAAATAGACAGTAAAGTGGAGTATGAGTCAAAACGTTGCACGTTTGTGACACGTGGAATGTTCCTTAAAGTGGCGTGCTATTTATACGCTGTTCCACGAGATTGCATTAGTTGTATCTTTGTGCTACTGAGTCTTGGCAGCCAGCATTTTTTTAGTTCTCGATGAGAATGTGGTCCGCATCATGTGTCGGTTTGTCTTAGGCACTTTGCCTAACCTTTTTTGAAGCCGAAAAATACACAGCACCTAAAATGCTCAGTGTGATAGATGCTGCTCAGAAGTTTTGTCAAGTTGATTTCCATAGTCCACTGAAATCAATAGCTGTAGGGCAGGAAATGAATCCAAAAAGACGTGATAGGCTTTGGGATTCTGTCGGAGTAATGTAATGTATGCACGGCTTGTAGTCAATGGGCCAGAACATGCAGCACCACCGGTGTGCTCCTTTAAAGATGTAAAGAGACAGAGAGACGTACAGTTGGGAGTTCATGCGTTTCTGGGCGTCCTCACCAGAGCCCACACTAAATTAACATCATATTGACTTTGAGACTCCCAAATCCCCCCACCCCACCCCCGGGGGCGCTGTCCTCTCCTTTCTCGCCTCACCTCCTCCATTCCTTCATCTCCCACCTCCATCCCCGTAGCACTTAAACTCCCACAGCACCCAAATAAAGTAGCCTACGAACACTGAACATTAATAAACGGGTACTTAAGGGGGTTGGTGGAGGAAAGAAGAAGACAAAAAAAATTGGCCTACTTTAACACTTGTCACTTTCCCACCCTCTCACGCGCCCCCATTCTCTTTTTTTCTCCCCCCCCCACTCTTCTTCAATTTCATCTCTTCTTTTCCGCTAAGTGTCTGCCAGTCTACAGCCCTGTAGCTGAATAAACAGTTATGGAGGGAGGAAGAACAGACGAGAGGACATTTACTGTGTCGTTTCCCTGGAGGGATTTCTCTTTAAATTACCTGTTAAATGGCCTCCAGGGGCAGGACTTCAATGTGCGTGGGTGTGTGTCAGTGTTTGTGTGTGAGCTTGTGTGTTATGGCACGCTACGGGGCATTTCCCTCCATTTCACACATGCCTTCCCTCCCCAAGGCACGTGGCATTGTCGAGGAGAAAAACTGAATTAAAGTGATTCTATCCGTATGTTCCTCCTCGCCTCAGTCTCTCCAGTCTTGCCTCTATACACACACACACACACACACACACACACACACACACCGCTCCCCACCCTTTTCTACTTTCCGTCTCGCCAGTTCATCAGCGAGCGGTTATGTTCGGTGTTTGACCACAGAGTCAGGGGAGTCGGGAATGCCGCGGACACTGCAAAAAGTGTCCATGCTGGAGAGTTGTATCGTCTCGCTGTCTCTTCTCGTGCTGGCATAAAACCAGCAAATGAGATGATTCTGCTTCCTCAAAACACAGTTTCATTTATCGCAGCAATTTTGCATAAACAAATGTGTTCGCCGTGAAACAAGGCAGATTAACTCAGATTGATCCACTTGCATTAAAATGAGCCTTTCAAGCAAGATAAACATGTTGATGTACTGAAATCAAGTCACATTGTCTCACTGTTTTTCCTTTAAAGAGAATACTGACAAACACATTTGCATACTCTGGCAATGTTAGGATTATTTAATCGGAATTCTGGGTGCTATTTTATGGTGAAGTGCTGTGATTTATTCTTTTGTGCTATATTTATCAGTGCTATTATATAAGTGTTGTCTTAAGTCCTACATTTACCATAATGCCTATTGACCTAAAGTCATTGCATTTAACTGTTGGTTTTCTATGCAGATGACAAAGCATTATTAGCAGCTGGTAGAAACAAAAACTTGAAACAAAACTACTTGGAGTAAAATAAGTACCTTTTTTATGTAACTTAGGTTACATTTGTAAGTTAAGTAGCATTCGTTTTGTATGTGCAGTTAAGTTAAGTCAACATTGGTTTCATAACAGACATCAACAGCGGACTCCTGGGTGACTGACAGTCCTGTGATACTTTGATCCATCCATCCACCCTGATCTAACCTGACCCCGCCTGAACACAGAACCACCCGAGAAATTGTCATTGGAAACTGTTTGGAAAAGGGCAGGCACTTTCAAAAAGTATTTGGTAGGTGATTGGATGAACCATCTGTCCATCAAACTCTTGCCGAAGCCAGTCAGGAGAAGAGTGGAAATATCTTTTCCATGGAGAAAAGCCTTCAGTGTGGTTCTTTGCTCTTCTTTCAATAACGACATTATCTCTAGTTCAGATAGAACTGATGCTATTGAAGCACATCACAAACCTAAACCACGGCTGTAGTTACCAGTAGCTCCTCACAGGACGCTGATTGGTCCATCCTTTGTCACCTGATTTGCCTGCACCACAAATTGACAGACAGCTTTCACACCACGGCACCATAATTAATTTGAGTTCACCAAACAGGTCGGATTTGACAGCAGCGTTTATCTGCCTGGAGGCTTCCGGATCACAGGGCTAGTGAAACCTGAAAAGTTAGAGGTTGAAGACTATCACAGAATCAGCCTCCAGTCCACAGCGTCTTGCTGCTCGAGGATGCAATCTCTACAGCTGAAAAGATTTGATGTTTCAAACAGCATTATTACTTTATGACATATTCCTCAGGTGCTGCTGGGTACCACTATAGCCTTCTTCTTATCTCTGTGTGAAAATCAGACAAGTCTGGTGCTAAAGTTTGAATTTGCACCTGGACTAAGGTTTGAATTTGCAACTGGACTAAGAGCCACTGACACATAACATGTGTTCTTATGAAGGGGAAAAAATGCCTCTGGAGTTATTTGAACTATATTTTGACTTGTGCATGACTTGTGCTGCAGGTTCTGCGATGCATGCTTCTAGCTTTGAGTACCGCCACCTTTTTTTTATTCCAGTCAAGCGCTTTGGGGTTTGTGTCGGCATTTTACTGCAAAAACCTGTCAGAGAGAGTTTTGCGACCAATGGACTGTTATGCCAAGCACCGCTGCTGATCATTTTTTTAAACAGTATCGACGGTTATAATGACAATTTCTGCTCTACTGCTGTCAACAGAAAACAACCCTTTTCCTTGCTTTTTTCTCTTAACCTAATTCCTTCCCTTCGGGTCGGAAGATTTCATCGTAATACAAACAGACTCCGCACCGCTTCACCTGTTTTCCAACTTTCTACCTTCAAACAAGCCTCCATGAAATGTCACGGTAAGGAAGAGCGAGAAGTCATTCCCCCACCTTGCCTTGTCGTGTCTGGACTTCGGCGTATGACATTTTTACAGAGCCACCATTCCTTACTGTTAGTGCCGCTGTAATGAAGGGCCGCTTAACTTGCATTTAGAAGCGCTGGGGGAAGCACATTTGTCCCATCTTGTTCTAAATAATGACCAATTACCGGGGAGTGTGAGGTGCGCCTCAGCCCCACGGATGAGACGTTTCAGATGGCGGAAAAGCTGTCACGGGTGGGCGTCGGGGGTTGGACAGGGGGGTTTAGACCTCTAATTGGAGGCAGATTTCATGATGATATTTCTGATGATGCAGCAGCATGAGGGACAGAGAAGGAGATGAAAAAAGAGAAGGGGAAGGAAGGGAAACAGAAAAAAGACATGAGGGCGTGAGCGAGAAAAGAGCCGATGGAGACAGACAGACAGTGGGAGACGGGGAAAGTGGAATGAGAGATGATAAAGAGAGGGAGGATGACATGAAGAGGGACGGGAAGAGAGAGAGAAAGAGAGAACAGGCCCTGCTGCTGTTTGTCTTGCAGGGATAATATTCCACCAAAGTCTAATTCTGTCCATAAAAGCTGTCGGACTTATTTTTTTTTTCCTTCTTCTTGCCTCCCGCAACCGCTCCCCCTCTCTTCCTTTCAGAGTGATAGTTGCCTTGGCAACCATGGCAAATCTTCCTTTTCTCAAACAGATGTCCCATTTAGTTGGAAATTAGAATGTATAAAAGCCCACGAGACGCAAATTATTTCAAAGTTCTCCGGTGGAGAGGAGGAAACGAGGGGGGGGGTGGGGGGGACTGGGCAAGAAATTAACAGAAAGACAATAGAGATAGAAAGAGGGAGGGAGTCTTCTTTTCCTCTCCTCTTCCGCGCTTCAGCGTGTGAATCGTGGAGATTAACCAGATCATCCAGCGCTGGTGGTTTGTTCTGGGGGAAGTGGAGCTGTTTTTGGGGTGGTTGGTTGGGCAGCGAGCAGGATGATGGATCCCTCCCCTGCATCCAGGGTGGGGGGCAAATGGCAAGAACTGTTAGCCCCGGTGCCAATGTGGCAGAAGGGACACACTATGCGGAGCACCGGGCTGCTCTCGACGGAAGGGAGCTTGTCCTGTGGTCTCCGCATGCTGCAAAAAATATCCTGCTCACATTGCAACCTCATTTAAATGGAGAGTTGAACCTCTGACCTGTTAAGAGTTTGTCTTCCTCATTTTTAAGGCAAATAATAGTGTGCAAGAAAATATGCACCTCATGTTAAATTAAAGAATCTATAATCATTTTATTAAACAACTCAAGTTCTTGCTCTTGTTTCAAATGCAAATGAGTTCTTGGAAAAGAACCCAGTTTAACAAACCATTTGATGAGATTTAAAGGAAAAATGCATCCAAAAAACACTTTAAGCTGTTCATGAAAAAAGAAACTGGCTGGGACGAGTGATTCACTGGCAAAATGGGAACAACTCAACGTTCCTGTGAGCCATGCTAGAAATACTAGAACACTGACATTCAGCAATCAATGGGGAGAAATCCATCATGACAGACCAATCACAACACAGACAGCAGTCTCAATAGACCAGAATATGCAATGCTGCCTCAAGACATGTTGGATCTATCTTCAGGCCAAGGAAGCTTCCTTTAGGCAGCACAGAAGATAAAGATGAACCGCTAACTGCTGAATTACTGGCAAGCAAAAACCCTTGACAAAATGGTATATGATAGACAGATCTGCCTTCTTTAATTTGATAATCATCAAAACACATTTTGGTTCAATCATTTGTATCTGGAAGACTGAGGTTACTTTTACGCTCAACTCACTTTGATGGCATTTGATGGTTTCAGTTTTACTGAAGGGACAAACAATGTGTCACACTGACATTTTAGGAACACGGTGTATAAGCTATGAACTTTGATTGGAATAAATATTCAAATTGTTTAATATTAAAACACTGACGTCACTCAAAGGGGGAACGGTATTGCCTCAACATTCCGGGAGAGCAACAGTGGAGATGTTGCGTTTTGTCTCACCAACATGATCCCAACAGGCCGAATTGGTTTGGAGCAGGCTGCTCGAAGACCTCTCTTTGTTTTCATTCTTCAAACAACCACGGAGAGATTGTGTACAGCTGCCCCCAACTTTATATGGTTATCGTGGCCCTTTTTCACCGAGCCTTTAAGTGTGGCTGTTCAGAACAGCTACCAACACTTTTGCCTTGTGTCATGGTGCATTTATTGTTAACCCAGATCTAGTCATCTTCGAGTTAGATCCATTTAATTAATGACTGAAGGTGACCACACAGTAACTATCCTCCTGTAATGTTACGGTACAAAAACATTTTTTGGACCTGTACTTGTCTGTCATTATTTAGTGACATTACTCCATGGTGAGTGCAGGCCTAACTCGAGCTCTGCCCCGACCCACACACCTCACTCTACCACCCCCAGTGTCCTCACTGAGGTGCAGTTCCAGGCATCTCCAAATGACACATCAACTCACCCACCTCCTCTGTAAACACGCACATGCCACACCGTGGGAGGCTTATAGGCAGGGCTGGAACCGTGTGCTCCGATTCTGCCCATGCGCATCCAGCAGAGATCCCGATCCACCGAGGAGGCCCCCCATGCTCATCCCCTCTTCCTGGTTATGTTTTTCCACCCATCTGCTTGTCTTCCTCCTCCTCCCACCCTCCAACCCTCAAGTTTTCACACCTTTCTATCTACATTTTTTTTGTTCCCTTAAACAACTCCGCTTCGGCCGATTAGCGCGCCGTTAACGTTTTTTTCCAAGTCGCTGTTCCCTCCCAGTGAGAGTCGTCTCCGGCGGGAGCTCATTATCGCCGGACATGAAGTTGACTGCCAGGGTCCCGGCTGATTTGTCACATCCCAGTTCCCTCCCGCCGCATTGGGGGTGTTGTTGAGTTGGTGTATATGTGTGTGTGTTGGTGGGGGTTGGGGGTGGGGAGGATTCGTCTGGAACTGCCTGCTCTGGGGAGCGTCACAAAGTGTTTTTCTACGGCCCCCGTGTTTGTTACCGTCTTATTCCCTGACAGTAACTCTTGTCGGTGGAGAGGGACGACGGCGAGTCACGTGTCGTGCGTTGAGAACATTTCCATGTGCTGTTTGTCATGTCGCTGGTATTGTTTACAGCGATTCATGCAGTTTTGGTTTATGGCTTTGTATTGTGCTGTGAAATGGAAATGGCGCCCCAGCAGATCTTCATCTACTTACCAGATGCATGAGATGAGGCTGCGGAAGGAGGAAATCAGCAACGCAGGCACAGATTTATGACTTAAATAGACATTTTTCAGCATGTCGGCTTCATCAGAGTGGGTAGATCAATTCATCCTGAAGCCTGTCAATGGTTTTACTAAAGTATTCGGTGTCAGCACGGTATTTTCTATGTTGTTCATAGAAATCAGGGTGGAAAAAGTTACATATGTTCCACATATGACTCTGGGATGAGTTGTGTATTATGCTGCTCCTGCAGGCCCTCAGCATCCATTAAAGTTACTGTTTTTTGACAAATAAAATGAAGTCGCAAAGGTACATTAATAGATGAATGAAAGGACGTCCTTGGAAGTGCTTGATTAAAAGTCGTTCAAGGGGAATTCATCATTGCGCCTTTCCAATCCAAACATCAAGGCCTCATTTTTTCCACACCTCAACCAAAGCGGGCCAATTTGAGTCCTTATATTTCACCAAATATTAAAAAGTCTAAGAGTTGGAACACTGAAATTGTGTTTTTTTTCTCAAGGCACAATTGAACCTAATCGAATATGGGTTTTCCTTTAAAGTAGGTTCTAGGGACCCGATGAAATAGGCTTAATTATTTTTTCAACGACCAGTTGATCCCAATTAGAGGGTTATAATAACCACTCATCTACTATCTCCTTTTGCTGACTGGTAGAATATTAATTAGAGACTCCTACAGTCAGCGATAGATATACTGTGGGGATGAAATCAATAAGAAGGTGGGCTGGGTTACCAACCGCATTAGGGCCTCAGAACTCAAGGGCCCCTGAGATCTCCACACTTACTGTGTGTCAAATGGTTTGCACTAGTTTAATTACTCCTCCGCGAATCGCCACCTTAACGTGGTGGAGGAGTTTGAGTGGCTCAGTGATCCTGGGAGCTATGTTGTCCGGGGCATTAGCCCCTGGTAGGGTCTCCCAAGGCAAACAGGTTTCAGGGGAGAGCCCAGACTAAGAGCGGTTCAAAACAACCCTTATGACAGTTAGCCCACGGACTTCAGCCACCTCGCCCAGACCAGGGAAACCGGGGCACCCTCCCGGAGCCAGACCCAGGAGGGGAGCTCGTAGGCGAGCGTCTGGTGGCCGGGCCTTCGCCCATGGGGCCCGGTCGGGCTCAGCCCGAAGAAACACCATGGAGCAGCCACCCTGTGGACTCACCACCCGCAGGGACAAGCATCGGGGTCAGGTGCAATGCAGACCAGGCGGCAGGTCGGGCAGGAGGCCCGGGCATGCCGATCGCCGGCAGCATAGACTAGCTCTAGGGACGTGGAACGTCACCTCGCTAGCGGGGAAAGAGCCAGAGCTGGTGCAGGAGGTGGAGCGATACCAGCTAGATATAGTTGGACTCACCTCCACACACAGCGTTGGCCCTGGACTTTGTCCTTTTCCGGAGTTGCCCAAGGTGAGAGGCGCCGGGCGGGAGTGGGGATACTCACGAGCCCCCGGCTGAGCGCCGCTGTGTTGGAGTTCTCCCCGGAGAACGAGAGGGTCGCCTCCATGCGCCTACGGGTTGCGGGGAGCAAGGCTCTGACTGTGGTTTGTGCTTACGCACCAAACAGCAGTTCAGAGTATCCGGCCTTCTTGGAGTCGGTGGGAGGGGTCCTGGAAAGGGCGCCGCCTACCGACTCCATAGTTCTCCTGGGGGACTTCAACGCTCACGTGGGCAATGACGGAGAAACCTGGCGGGGGGTGATTGGGAGGAACGGCTTGCCCGATCTGAACCCGAATTGTGTTTCGTTATTGGACTTCTGTGCGTGCCACGGTTTGGCCATAACGAACACTATGTTCGAACATAAGGTGGCTCATAAGTGTACCTGGTACCAGAACACCTTAGGCCGGATCAATGATCGACTTTGTAATCGTATCATTTGATTTGCGGCCGTATGTCTTGGACACTCGGGTGAAGAGAGGAGCAGAGCTGTCAACTGATCACCACCTGGTGGTGAGTTGGATCAGATGGCAGGGGAACCGGTTGGAGAGACCCAGCAAGCCCAAACATGTAGTGAGGGTGAACTGGGAACGTCTGGCGGAGGACCCTGTCCGGGAGGTCTTTAACTCCCACCTCCGGAAGAACTTCTCACACATCCCGAGGGAGGTTGGGGACACGGAATCCGAATGGACCATGTTCAAAGCCTCTATTGTGGACGCGGCCGCTAGGAGCTGTGGCCGGAAGGTCATCGGTGCCTGTCATAGCGGCAACCCGAGAACCCGGTGGTGGACACCGGAGGTGAGGGAAGCCGTCAAGCTGAAGAAGGAGACCTTCAAGGCCTGGTTGGCCCAGGGGTCTCCTGAAGCAGCTGACAGGTACCGGCAGGCCAGAAGGGCTGCAGCTGCGGTGGTCGCGAATGCTAAAACTCGGGTATGGGAGGAGTTCGGGGAGGCCATGGAGAAGGACTTTCGGTTGGCCTCAAGGAGGTTCTGGCAAACCATCCGACGGCTCAGAAAGGGAAAGCAGGGCTTACCCCAGGCTGTTCTCAGCAGGGGGGGGGGAACTGCTGACGGGGGACATCGTCGGGCGGTGGAAAGAGCACTTTGAGGAACTCCTAAACCCGACCAACATGTCCTCTGCAGAGGAGGCAGCGCCTGAGGACCTAGGGAGAGGCTCACCCATATCCCTGGCAGAGGTCGCTGAGGTAGTTAAAAAGCTCCTTGGTGGCAAGGCGCCTCGGGTGGATGACATCCGCCCTGAGATGCTGAAAGCGCTGGACATAGTTGGGCTGTCCTGGCTGACACGCCTCTTCAATGTCGCATGGGGGTCGGGATCAGTGCCCATTGAATGGCAGACCGGGGTGGTGGTTCCCATCTTCAAAAAGGGGGACCGGAGAGTGTGCTCGAATTACCGGGGTATCACACTACTCAGCCTCCCGGGGAAGGCTTATGCCAGGGTGCTGGAAAGGAGGCTCCGACCGCTTGCCGAACCTCGGATTCAAGAGGAGCAGTGCGGATTCCGTCCCGGCCGTGGAACAGTGGACCAGCTCTTTACCCTCGCAAGACTACTGGAGGGGTTCTGGGAGTTTGCCCAACCAGTCTACATGTGCTTTGTGGACTTGGAGAAGGCTTTCGACCGGGTCCCTCGGGGGTTCTTGTGGGGGGTGCTGCGGGAGTATGGGGTGCCGGACCCGTTACAACAGGCGATCCGGTCTCTGTACGACTGCAGTAGGAGCTGTGTCCTGTTCTTGTGTCTTGTTCACGAGTGAGGGTAAGATGGAGCGGGAAGGCAAAGCTCTCAATTTACCACGCGGTCTACGTTCCTACCCTAACCTATGGTCACGAACTCTGGGTCATGACCGAAAGGACAAGGTCGCGGCTACAAGCGACCGAAATGAGTTTCCTCCGTAGGGTGGCCGGGCTCAGCCTTAGAGATAGGGTAAGGAGCTCGGTCATCAGGAGGGAGCTTGGAGTCGAGCCGCTACTCCTTCACGTCGAAAGGAGTCAGCTGAGGTGGTTCGGGCATCTAATTAGGATGCCTCCTGGACGCCTCCCACTGGAGGTTTTCCAGGCATGTCCAACTGGGAAGAGACCCCGGGGAAGACCCAGAACACGCTGGAGAGATTACATCTCCCAGCTGGCCTGGGAACGCCTCGGGATCCCCCAGAATGAGCTGGAACATGTTGCCGGTGAGAGGGAGGTCTGGGTCAGCCTGCTTGGCCTGCTGCCACCGCGACCCGACCCCGGATAAGCGGAGGAAAATGGATGTATGGATGGATAGTTTAATTGAAACTTGGTTTGGGAATAAGACCAACTGAAACAATAAGGGTCTTCATGGTGACTTAATTAAGATGACCAATCTTCAATAAGTGAACTTGCCATTAATGTCAAAATCTTGTTTTCAGACTATGATCATTTTATTAAATCTGGAGCCACTCTTTAGAGGTTTAACAACTTTAGGTAGTCGCACATGATCTTCATTACAATACCTTTCAAGGCTTTTTTTGTCATTCATTGATTGCTGTCAGGATGCAATGAAAAATTTAACAAAAATATCAAAACGTTTTTTTAAAAAGATTACCAACCCTACCTTTAACCACCTTTTAATGACCCGACAGAGCTGTTGACAGATCCATCATTGCAAGCATTGTCTGCTCAAGCTTTGTTCAATTCTACAGAACTTTATTTTTAGTTCTGGTCGAGTTTTCAAAGATTACGGACAGAAATACAGTCATGAATTCAATGCGTGTGAAATGATGCATGGAGCCCCTAGAATCTTCTGTGTGATTTGATGCAGTCATAAAACTTTAATCTTGTTTTTGAATATTTGATTTAGTCTATTTGTGATCTACCTTCACTGAAGAATGGCTCTGTCACCATCTGTAGTTCAAAACTAAATATACAAATAGTTTGATCACACTCCTCGTAGGACCACATCTACTGAACTGAGGATGTGACATGAAACCCTACCCGGGACGGCTGGAATCGGTTTTGGCTCTCCTGACATCAGACTGGACTGGAGAGCAAAAAGCAGCAGATGAGATGAAAAGATGGAGGGGGAGTTAGAGTCATGACAGCAGAGGAGAGCAGGAACAGGGGACTCGGCTATTCATCTGTCACTAATCCTGTATATCATTCCTTACCTCTGCCTGTCCGGCTCCATCCTACTTCCCCCTCTCTGCATCTGTCTTTGCTTTCATTCCTCGCATCTTGGTGCATTGTTGTATCTCATTTATCTTTTTTCCCCCTATCCTCCTTTTCCTCCACTTCTTGCTCTGCGTTATTCTCTTTGTCTGCCTATCCATCGCTACTCATCCCTTCTCCTCCGGTTTCTTCTTTTTCTGCCCACACTTCCACCCATCTACGGCAGCAGACTTTCTTTGACTAAAAGCAGGAAACATCCAGGGGACTGAGACCTGCCAGGTGTGTGTGTTTGTGTTTGTGTGTGTGTGTGTGTGTGTGTGTGTGTGTGTGTGTGTGTGTGTGTAATTGACGCATGCCTCGAGGTCTGATATTTCAGTGTTTCAGCAAACAAGCACATTGTACAGCCTTGGGGATGGATGGATGGATATACGGTGTAGATGGATGGATGGATGGATTTAAATGAGAGGAAGTTGGTGTGATGGCGGTGCAGTTTTTGGAGGCAGCTGCCAGTGACAGCAATCACTCGGGGGATGGATTGGGAATAGAATCTGTCTGAGAAGAGGAAGGCAGATTATTCACAGATGTTTTCAGCTAGAGAGTTGTTTTGTAGTGCACAGCTCTGGTTGGACAAACTTTTCCTGCTGAAAGAATATTAAATGATTTACAGTGGAAACAGTTTATAGTAATCACGTCTGTACCGGTCAAATTGATCAGAATAAGCAGATGATTATTATAACTCATATTTTTGTCTATTTAATTAATTATTTTTCTTTGTTCTTTTCTTTTATTTAGCTTTATAGCTTATTTGCATTTGAATACATGATTATAAAGTTTTGAAACAGACAGCTTCGCTATTTACTGAATAGATTGTTTCAAATTACCGTACAACTCTTTCAAACGCTTTTGAAATGACTGTAAATGAAATGACGGTACTGTGTATAATTCAAATACACTGTAGCCCTGCTCAAAGTGGACATTAAATGACCGAGAATTATCAATCAGCGTTGCCACATGGGAAATATTGAACTATTGTACCTGTTGGGAACGAAGAGGAGCGTGTTTGAGTTATCAGCATATAAGAAAACAAAATTATTGACATCAATAGAATTATTAATGTCAGTAAGATTATTAACGAATCGCCACCTTAACGTGGTGGAGGAGTTTGAGTGGCTCAGTGATCCTGGGAGCTATGTTGTCCGGGGCATTAGCCCCTGGTAGGGTCTCCCAAGGCAAACAGGTCTCGGGGGAGAGCCCAGACTAAGAGCGGTTCAAACAACCCTAATGATAAGCAGCCCACGGACTTTAGCCACCTCGCCCGGACCAGGGAAACCGGGGCACCCTCCCGGAGCCAGACCCAGGAGGGGAGCTCGTCGGCGAGCGTCTGGTGGCCGGGCCTTCGCCCATGGGGCCCGGTCGGGCTCAGCCCGAATAAACAGCATGGAGCAGCCACCCTGTGGACCCACCACCCGCAGGGACAAGCATCGGGGTCGGGTGCAATGCAGACCGGGCGGCGGGTCAGGCGGGAGGCCTGGGCGAGCCGATCGCCGGCGGCATAGACTAGCTCTAGGGACGTGGAACGTCACCTCGCTAGCGGGGAAAGAGCCAGAGCTGGTGCAGGAGGTGGAGCGATACCAGCTAGATATAGTTGGACTCACCTCCACACACAGCGCTGGCTCTGGAACCAAGCTCCTGGAGAGAGGTTGGACTTTGTCCTTTTCCAGAGTCGCCCAAGGTGAGAGGCGCCGGGCGGGAGTGGGGATACTCACGAGCCCCCGGCTGAGTGCCGCTGTGTTGGAGTTCTCCCGGGAGAACGAGAGGGTCGCCTCCATGCGCCTACGGGTTGCGGGGAGCAAGGCTCTGACTGTGGTTTGTGCTTACGCACCAAACAGCAGTTCAGAGTATCCGGCCTTCTTGGAGTCGGTGGGAGGGGTCCTGGAAAGGGCGCCACCTACCGACTCCATAGTTCTCCTGGGGGACTTCAATGCTCACGTGGGCAATGATGGAGAAACCTGGCGGGGGGTGATTGGGAGGAACGGCTTGCCCGATCTGAACCCGAATGGTGTCTCGTTATTGGACTTCTGTGCGTGCCATGGTTTGGCCATAACGAACACCATGTTCGAACATAAGGTGGCTCATAAGTGTACCTGGCTGACAGGTACCGGCAGTCCAGAAGGGCTGCAGCTGCGGTGGTCACGAATGCTAAAACTCGGGTATGGGAGGAGTTCGGGGAAGCCATGGAGAAGGACTTTCGGTTGGCCTCAAGGAGGTTCTGGCAAACTATCCGACGGCTCAGGAAGGGAAAGCAGGGCTTACCCCAGGCTGTTCTCAGCAGGGGGGGGGAACTGCTGACCCGGACAGGGGACATCGTCGGGCGGTGGAAAGAGCACTTTGAGGAACTCCTAAACCCGACCAACATGTCCTCTGCAGAGGAGGAAGCGCCTGAAGATCTAGGGGGAGGCTCACCCATATCCCTGGCAGAGGCCGCTGAGGTAGTTAAAAAGCTCCTTGGTGGCAAGGCGCCTCGGGTGGATGACATCCGCCCTGAGATGCTGAAAGCGCTGGACATAGTTGGGCTGTCCTGGCTGACACGCCTCTTCAATGTCGCATGGGGGTCGGGATCAGTGCCCATGGACTGGCAGACCAGGGTGGTGGTTCCCATTTTCAAAAAGGGGGACCGGAGGGTGTGCTCGAATTACCGGGGTATCACACTACTCAGCCTCCCGGGGAAGGCTTATGCCAGGGTGCTGGAAAGGAGGCTCCGACCGTTTGTCGAACCTCAGATACAAGAGGAGCAATGCGGATTCAGTCCCGGCCGTGGAACAGTGGACCAGCTCTTTACCCTCGCAAGACTACTGGAGGGGTTCTGGGAGTTTGCCCAACCAGTCTACATGTGCTTTGTGGACTTGGAGAAGGCTTTCGACCGGGTCCCTCGGGGGTTCTTGTGGGGGGTGCTGCGGGAGTATGGGGTGCCGGACCCGTTACAACAGGCGATCCGGTCTCTGTACGACTGCAGTAGGAGCTGGGTCCGCATTCTCGGCAATAAGTCAGACACGTTCCCGGTGGGTGTTGGCCTCCGCCAGGGCTGCCCTTTGTCTCCGGTCCTGTTCGTGACTTTCATGGACAGGATATCTAGGCGCAGCCTGGGGGTGGAGAACGTCAGGTTCGGGGGTCTCGGGATCGCCTGTCTGCTGTTTGCAGATGATGTGGTCCTGTTAGCCTCCTCAGATCGTGACCTCCAGCATTCACTGGGGCGGTTTGCAGCCGAGTGTGAAGCGGCGGGGATGAGAGTTAGCACCTCCAAATCTGAGGCCATGATGCTCTGCCGGAAACCTGTGGATTGCTCCCTCCAGGTGGGGACGGAGGGCCTACCTCAAGCGAAGGAGTTCAAGTATCTTGGGGTCTTGTTCACGAGTGAGGGTAAGATGGAGCGGGAGATCGACAGATGGATCGGTGCGGCTGCAGCAGTAAAGCAGGCGCTGCACCGGACCGTCTTGGTGAAGAGGGAGCTGAGCCGGAAGGCAAAGCTCTCAATTTACCACTCGGTCTACGTTCCTACCCTCACCTATGGTCACGAACTCTGGGTCGTGACCGAAAGGACAAGGTCGCGGTTACAAGCGGCCGAAATGAGCTTCCTCCGTAGGGTGGCCAGGCTCAGCCTTAGAGATAGGGTAAGGAGCTCGGTCATCAGGAGGGAGCTTGGAGTCGAGTCGCCACTCCTTCGCGTCGAAAGGAGTCAGCTGAGGTGGTTCGGGCATCTAATTAGGATGCCTCCTGGACGCCTCCCACTGGAGGTTTTCCAGGCATGTCCAACTGGGAAGAGACCCCGGGGAAGACCCAGAACACGCTGGAGGGATTACATCTCCCAGCTGGCCTGGGAACGCCTCGGGATCCCCCAGAATGAGCTGGAACATGTTGCCGGTGAGAGGGAAGTCTGGGTCAGCCTGCTTGGCCTGTTGCCACCGCGACCCGACCCCGGATAAGTGGAGGAAAATGGATGGATGGATGGATAATAACGGGGCACCACCCTGCGAACAGGGACCAATAACAAACTATAAATTAAGTCTCATAATTAGTGTTCACTCACAATGTAAATAGTCAAAGTACTATTACACATTCAGAGTGAAAGTGAAGGTTTAAGTTCGAGCCACAGACCACATATCCAGCTATTATCAAAATACACATGCACAAAGTAATCACAGACAGGAAGTGTGTGTGTGTGTGTGTGTGTGTGTGTGTGTTTGCATGCAGTGTGTGTGTAGGGGAGGGCGAGTGAAAAGCTCAGACAACGTATGATGTAATCTAAAACGTGGCGAAGTCTAAAATGGCGGTAGACAATAGAGATCTCGTTATCTACACGTGTCTGAAGCCATTAGCGCAACTCCTGAGCTACATTAGCTTAAAGCTATATGTGTGTGGGGGTTAGTAAAAGAAGAGAGAAAGCAAACAAAACAAAATAAATCCTCCAAAAAACAAATTAAGATCCTCCCCGCCGTGGTGGAGTACAGAAGATTGCTCTCTCATCTACAGAAACAGAGCTGACGACTCTCTGATTCGCACAGCCACGGTCCTGACCTCTGAACTGATGAGAAACAACTTCCGGCCTCACCAGCGATGAAACATCTCAACACGATTGCAGCAGAATTGAAATACACAGCATTAACGATCTCGGTCGTTCATCTCGGCGATTGTTGAGCATACACCACGTTATAAAAATGGCAAAGTAACTTAAGCAACACAAACAAGATAAGAAACACAACAGACTAAATCTGCTCAGACTCTATTTGCCTTACTATGAGTCGATTTCGTGGCGGTCGATGCGGTCCTTCTGAGTTTCTATGCTGACTCAGGCTACGCAGCTGTTGGGAATAACATAGCCTCAAAAAGGGGGCACCAATATGTTGGGAACGTAAAGGAGCATGTTTGGGTTATCAGCATCTAAGAAACTAAATTCTTGACATCAATAGAATTATTAATGTCAGTAACAATTATTAATGATTATTAATAATAACGGGGCACCACCCTGCGAACAGGGACCAATAACCAAACGATAAAACTAAGTCTCATAATTAGTGTTCATCATTCTCGCAATGTCAATAGTCTGAGTACTATTACACATTCAGAGTGAAAGTGAAGGTTTAAGTTTGAGCACAGACCACATATACAGCTATTATCACAATACATGCACAAAGTAATCACAGACAGCTGCTCTTTAAAATATAACAGTTTATTACGTTCTAATATTAATGATCTAGTCAACTAATATCTAAACTAACAACAACTATACATTCATGAGCACGCTATCTAAAATCAACAGACGATTGAAAAGAGGGGGGGAAGTGTGTGTGCGCGTGTGTGTGTGTGTGTGTGTGTGTGTGTGTGTGCGTAAGGGGGAGGAGCGAGGGAACAGCTCAGCGACGTATGACGTAGTTGGGACGTAGTGACGTCTCTCATGCGTGAGACTCAAAAATGGCGGATAGCCAACAGGAGACCTGGCGTCTATACGTGCCGGTAGCCGTTTAGCAAAGTAGCTACATTAGCTCAAAGCTATATGTGTGTGTGTGTGTGTGTGTGTGTGTGTGTGTGTGTGTGTGTGTGTGTGTGTGTGTGTGTGTGTGTGTGGATTAGTAAAAGAGAAGGGAAAGGAACAAAACAAAATGAAATAAAAAAAAAGATTAAGATCCTCTGCGCCGCGCTGGAGTACGGAAGATTGCTCTCTCAGCCAGGGGAGCAAGAACCGCGACTCTTTGTCTCAGCCGGCGGTTCTGACCTCCTGAACTGATGAGAAGCAACTTCGACCTCACTGCGGCTGTCTCGACACGAATCACGGTAGCATAGAATACACGGTAACTTCTACACAACACTAGCAATTTCAGGGATCGCCAGTGTCGGTGATCATAAAGCATATACCACGTTATAAAAATGAACAGTACTTTAAGCACACAAACATAAAATAAACACAAATGAACTCTCTCTAACTCTATTTCACCTTACGGTACGATGCAATCGTGATGATTGAGGGGGGTTCTTCTGAGAGGTTCTTCTGAGCTTCGTTGGGCCCAGGCAGCGCGGCTGCGGGAGGTGTTCTCTCGGTAGGAGAGATTCGCTGTTGTCTGGATAAGGGATTTTCGCGTCCTTATGTCCGGAGCAAACGAGGCGCTTGGTGGAGATTGGAAGTTCTCTCTCTCTCTCTCTCTGAAGAAGTCTTGCTTCTTCACTTCTGCAGGACTAAAAAGGGGTTCGCTTCGTGGATACGAACAAAGATAAAATAGACAGTTTGGTGAATTCGGCCAGCGAATATAAACTGTTAAACCTAGGATTTGGTTGAAAAGGGAAACAACGTTGGTGTGCTCCCTAGCTCGACGGAGGTCGAAGGGAAAAAGCATTGAGGTGGGGGTTGCTGGTAGTTTTGTAGAATGGTGGCTGAACCACAGGGGTCCTGGGGTGTCTTGGCTCTCGGCCAATTAGATTGCAGCGCTGCTTTCAGGTACCTTCAGGAACACATAGTTTTCGGGGGGAGGAAACTCACACCCTAATGTGAATTTCTTCAGAGCTGGGGGTTTGGTGCTCAAACTACAATCAGGATGAAACCTTTTCTTGCAAAAGGGAAGGCCTGACTCTCTTTGTTCCACAGCACATGTCGAAGCCATATAGTCAGATCCCAACACAGCTCCGTGCTGCGCGATGACGACACTCTCTGTGTGTCAGAGATATTTCCTTCAGTTCGTTAAGGGAATTTCTCGGCCTTGTAACCGGCATGGATCGGCTTGGATGGGAAATAGAAGTCGTCCTCTTTCTCTGAAGAAGTCCGTTTCTTCACTTCTGCAGGAAAATTGTCCGCTTGCTCTTCCAGGATGCGAACAAAAAACAAAACAACGAAACAGTCCAGTAGATTCATCCAGTGAATATAAAACTGTTTAACCTAGGATTTTCTTTTTAAACACAGCAACGTTGCGTGTTGAATCACATCGAATGGCATAGAGATGGGGGAGCAAGGCTGTTTTATGGAAACAGGGGCTGAGCCACGGGGGTCCTGGGGCGTCTGTGGCCCTTTGTGGCCCAATAAGAGCAGCGGCGTGTTCTCTCAACCAAACTACCTCAGAATTTCACAAGGATGTGTGAAATAGTTTTATTGGGCGTTTGGCCCTTATCAACCCCAAATCACAAATTCCTTTGTCTCAAAGCACATGGCGAATCCAAACACATGGCCCCAACATACCAGAGGCTTAAGATTAGCTAATTTTGAGGAAAATGATTGTATGCGAATCATAACCAAGATACGTTGGTGTTTTTTAAGCATACTAGTGATGTAAACTCTCCTTAAATAAGCATTGAGTGGCAGCCATGCTCCTGAGTCACATATGATTAACATCATAGCCTACACAGAGCATGATTGGCTGGAAAGAAGTCTCCTTAGAAGAGATGCGTGAACATAGACGTAGGATCCATATTTTGCGATCTGGAAATGAATGAAAATGAGACACCGCAGATCAAAATCAACCACTAATTGTTTGCGTCACAAAATTGTCAAACCACCGTAGATCATAGCACTTTTGGCATTATTGATCGTACATCACAGAGAACAAAGTTATCTTACAAACCCGATAACTATGGTACATCTGGCAACACTCATGAATCCATAATGCTTTCTCCAGTCATGTTTGTTTTCTGCTTTCATCACTAAAAGCAGTGACTGTTTACAAGGTAAACAAGGTAAGCGGAGGAACACCCAGGGGCCAACCTCCGGTTCTGTCGAGTGAAGCGAGTGCGGAAGTGTCTTAAAACTTGTATTCTTTGTACTGACCAGCAGGGGGCGACTCCTTCGTTTCCAAAATGAAGTATGATTGTATAGAAGTCTATGAGAAAATGACTCTACTTCTCTCTTGATTTATTACCTCAGTAAACATTGTAAACATGAGTTTATGGTCTCAATCTCTAGTTTCAAGTCTTCTTCAACACAGCATGATGTTCATTTAGTAAATTATGGTTCATTTAGAGTCAAATAGACCATAAAGCAGAGTATGCTTTAGGGCGGACTAACTGTGATTGGCAGGTCGCTGCCACTATCAGAGACACATACGGTGTCTCTACGTCACTCATCTGCATTCCAAATATGGTAACTTCTCTTCATTGGTTGCGAAAAAAACATGGTGATGGCCATGGTGATGGTCCAAAAAAAAATTATAATAATCATAAATTATACAAATATTTGTGTTTTTGAACTATGGAATGTACCCAGTAATATGTGTAAAATATGATATCTGCGCAAAATATATGCTTTTCCTGCTCGTCCTCTCCGCCTGTGTGCTCGTCTGCTTGTGCTCTCCGCCTGTGTGCTCGTCTGCTTGTGCTCTCC
This sequence comes from Anarrhichthys ocellatus, assembly GCF_004355925.1. Classification (NCBI taxonomy): domain Eukaryota; kingdom Metazoa; phylum Chordata; class Actinopteri; order Perciformes; family Anarhichadidae; genus Anarrhichthys; species Anarrhichthys ocellatus. Next base: position 27,287 of record NW_022280323.1, read on the forward strand.
GCCTGTGTGCACGACACGTCTCAGAACGCGCAGCTAGGGGGGCAAAATCGTTTTGGCCCAAAAGAGTCTATGAAGCAGTTTAGCCAATTGCTGATTAAAGATATAAATGAGTGACATACAATTTAGCCAATCAGCGCCCTCAAATACATTCAGCGGGGATTTGGCCCCCCTATCTCCGCGTTCTCGTCAGGAGAAGTCTCTACAGGCGAGCGCGAGTGCCAGCGCCAGCGCGAGCACTACTCCTCCAAGTCTCGTTTGAGAGGAGAACTTTGGCGGAGATTCTGCAGGCCAAAGAGCTGATATCAGATCAGCCTGACCCCACAATCAGACAGCAGACTAGCGGGAAAGGGAAGCAGTACATGCGAAGCTTCTGTACTAGCTGTACACCAGACAGGTTTGGCTAGCTGGATGACGTCATGCTAATAATTTATTTAGCTTTTTAAAACAACGGGGGCAGATTCAGCATGGACAGTTACGGGAGTGAGGGATGAGGAAGTAAGGAAACATGAGAACACCAGGGCACACATGGAGAACTCTGTCAAGCTACATATTAGGCAAAGTGAACATCTTTTCTTCTACATAGTTGTCCTCAGTCTCATCTGCTTAACTTGGTCATGGAGACATCAACATTTAATTGAGATGGTAAATTAACAGTGAAAACTCATAGCTTAATTTAACATCAGTATTCATATTTACACTTCATGTTTACTTCTCCTGATCTTTACCTCCTATAACAAGGTCCATAGGGCATCTCAATAAATAAACATGTTATATTATATTATATAAGTGTGATTTACTGCTTTTTTTCGTGTTGGAATAAATATTAAATATTTAACTGCAAAGTAGTAGTGCGTGTTTGATACTATTTTTTTTCATTAAATCATACTGGGATGTTTGCTGAAATTGATAGGATGGCCCTACCTAGAAAATTTTCCACCAGCCGCCACTGAGTCTATGCCTAAACCTAGTTTTTTTGGGACTATATTTGTTAATATTTTGGCAAACTGGGACCATAAAAACTATTACCAGTTTTTGTTTGCAGTGCATCCATCCATGTGCAGCATCCATGAGCTGTGTGTCACGACCTCTGCTGCTGCCGTTCACTGCTGCCCGTGTTGTTAAGCGCCCAAATCAGCTGCCAAACTACAACAGCTAACTTCCTGTTCTTTAGTTGTAGACAGTCCTTCAACATTGAGAGATATGATGGTCAGTGCTGGCCTTGGAGGTGGGCATTGGCCTCTCTTCCTGCTCCGGACTGGAGGGCTGCTGTCGTTTGTTGAGCTTCTGGACATCATTGTCTTTCACTCGGCTTCAGTGTCTTTGGTAGAATTTGCAGGTTTATATAAACCTGACAGGGATCGCGAACGTGAACGATTCTACCATGATCCCCAAATATCTGCCCTCTACTACCCAACCCTTGCAACACAAAAGACCTTGCAGTGTTCAATAAAAATGCAAAGGACTGTGTAAAGAAATGGGAAACTCATATAACCATCACGCTTCAGTGAAACGAAAAGAAGAGAACTTCCTGTTGTTTTTTAGAACCCCAGCATGCACCTGCCTCTATTCCATCTGACACAGTCTTTGCCTCACGTGTCCTCCCTCAAAGTTATAGACTAAACTCCTTATCAATTTATCATAAAATAATCATCAGATAAATTGATAATGGAAATAATTGGCCCCTTAAAAGTGTTTGTTTTATGAGATATAGACATCTGCCTGTGTGCCAGTGCTAGTACAGTACTACAGCACACACACACAAACATACACACACATATGCGTCCATTTGAGTGAGCTTCATCAAAGAAACAGTGAGCATGCAACACACATTTCACGTATTTCTACATCATCAGTAGTGTGTGTGTGTGTGTGTGTGTGTGTACGGGTGCTGATGAGTGTGAAAGCGGAGTACAGCTGTGAGCAGACAGGCTAGTGCAGAGCACACACTCTAGACCTCACACACACTCACAGACCAGGGAAACACGTTTCTCTGTGTCCTCACACTGTTTCTTTGATGAAGTTCACTCACTCTGTGTGTGTGTGTGTGTATACGTGTTAGTGTGAGTGAGAGAGAGAGAGAGAGAGTATCAAATGGACAGATGTCCCCACTCTCTGTCCCACAGATGGACTCTGTGATGCCACAGTGTCCTTGTCCAGGATTCACAGGATGCTTGGACACACGCAGGCAAACTGAACCCAACTGGGCCCTTGACTGAGTTTCTGAGTATGTGTGTGTGTGTGTGTGAGTGTGTGTGTGTTTGCTAGAGTATCTAGTGTATCAACAGAGAAAAGACTGTGTCTAGTGTAACACTGTGTGTAGATCAGAGCTCTAGAAATCTTGTCCAATCCTTCCGCTACTTTCTGCTGAGACCCCCACTGCACTCACTGCTTATACAATTACACCATTACAGAGAGCTCACACACACAGAGAAAAACAGAGTGTGTGAGTGTGTGTGTGCGTGTGTGTGTGTGTGTGTGTGCGTGCGTGCATGCATGTGTGTGTCCTGGGACCTGCCATGAGTTACATGAATCGTGCTGTGGGCCAACATGTCCCCAATCTGCCTCTCAGCAGAGAGGTATGGGGTTGAAGACACAGTCGGCGTCACACAGGTGGAGCCAAGGCCAGGGGAAGGGCAGATTAAAGGAGTAGTGCACCTCAAATCCGGCCAACGGTAGTTTCTACATCCTCTGTCTCTCCTGTGTTTCCAGCCTCATCTTACCTCTGACTCGTTAAGTCACACAGTTGCAATGTAGCGCATGCTGGGACTGTTTAAAAGAAGCTTGGTGGGTGGAGCATTCAGACTGCATTGGCGGGATTTTGACTTTTGACTGTTTTGGCATTATTGTTCGTATTGGTCATGATAATGTTGTACTCACAGGAAATAGATCTAAGAAGAAACCAGCAGTCAGACCTCCAGGTTAGTCAAATTTATTTGGAAAAGACAAATAAGGTAAAGATTAAAATCATGACCCCCAAACCGTCTCTCTTCAACATCCAACACAGTTTGCAGACCCACTTCTTGCTTCAACTGTGATCTACTTTAGTTAAGGGACGTTCTCACTCCCAACTCGTCAAATACGGCCGTTTGATCAGCGACTGTTTGCGTTAAATTATGCAATGTGGTCTCATCCATTGTTTGTAGCATTACCTACAGAAAATAATGCACTGTAATTCGTAGCTATCCCGTGAAATGTTTTCATATGTTGTCCACGTAATCAAGATCGAGGCAGTATAATGGCCGTTAAAGCGCACACAGGGCGGGCGGGAGTGGAGGTGCATGGGTTCAGCAAACAGTGATCTTTCCAAGAGACCGCTGTTCGTTCGCATGTGAAACGAGAAGTCAACGTTGATGTTTTTGTCACTTAACTTCGTACTTCAGTAACGGCACTTTTGTGGTTATTTTAACCCAAACAAGGATATTTTCCTAAGGTTTCCTCGGTTTGTTGCCTAAACCTAACTGAGATTCCTGTGAAGGCAGAAGTTTATTTTGAAAAGTCTGTATGCATTTAACAAGTGTAAATTGACACGTGTTGCTGGCTTTTGTAGGACTAATGAAGAGTAACTTTTTGAAGGATATCAGACAAACCGATGAGGATACATTGCCCTAGTGGCTGCAGTAAATATGACTGGAGAAAAGACAGATGACATAGTATAAAGAGTGACAAAGTGGGTTTAGGGAGGTCAGTGTGGATGGAAGTATAGGTCAAACACAGGACTTTCAAGCAGGGATCGCAGTTATTGTCTCGTACCATAACTGACTTATTTCAGCTTACGTATGCGTCATTGACAGAAAAACTACAGTTTTAAGGCTGCAGAAGATTTAGAGACTGCAACCAGTGGAGGCAACCCCCCTGCAAAGAAAACAGCGCTCACTAACTCCACTTAAAATTGATCGAGCGTTTTGTACGTTATAGCATCTGGGCGCCAACAGGGACGTCGTGGTGCATTCAGGTGTACATTGTGAAATCTGAGAAAGTCAAACTGTTGTTTTAAAGTATCCTCCTGCCATCTGGTGGATCTTCTTTTTTAATTAACAATGATTCAATAATTAAAATTGGACCATATGGCCTTGGTGTGGGCACATAAAAAGAAAACGGTATTCGTCATGGTAACATGCAAGAATTTGAAAATGTTCGTGACAGTGCTGGAAAAAAAATGTAATTGAATAGTGTCCTTAAAATCGAAAGCAATCTGTGAATCCCCTAAACTATGTATAATCTATGTAATTTAAAATAACTCCTCTTTGACTTTTGGCTTTACACAGGACACTAACACCAGTCTCCTGGATGAAAGTCCCATGTTTTACCCACACACACCAACCTCCTCACTACACTGATTCATCAAATAAAAACGATTCATTTGAACCTGGGAATTTGTGTGTGCCAAACATGACAAAACATCCTGGTGGACTTTCCGCATTGTTTCCGTGCCACCACCACGTCACACGCAGTTAACAGGTCATGGTAACTTTACTCATTTCTCTGTAAGAACCGGCTCTCAACACAAGGTCTGTTAAGTATCTGTAACGTTTTCAATCACATCACATGTTATTCTTCAGCAGATGGAGTTTGCCTAGTTGTCATGGAATTGCAGATGTTTAATATTTGTGAGATTGGGGTATTGATTAATTGAGGGTTTGTCCCACCAATTTGTCCAATAAACAATATAGAGAACATTTTGTGCAACCCAAGCAAAGTATTGGGTTGCACAAAACTTTGCAACCCAAAGTTGGGGATGGATGGAGTGAATGGTGTTGGGGCAACACACACACAGACACTCACACACACACACACAGTGATAATGGCGCTGCAGGCGAGTCTCCGTCACATCTCTAATCCTCCTTATTGTCAGAGTCAGATATACTCTGCCTTCCAGCACTGTCTTCCTCCCCTCCTTCCTCACCCCATCCGCCCCTCCCGCACTGTTTCAGTCCCTCCTCCCTTTACTCCCCAATTCCTCTCCTTCTTTCTTTAACTCCCTCATCGTGCTGTCACCCATAGCTTTCCCGCTTATTCTCTCCCTCTCGTCTTATTTTCTGTATTAATTATGGAATGCGTCTTTCGCATCCTCCTGTACTGTCTGTCTCTCTTCCCTGCTGTCATTCAGTGTCTAAGTCTCTGTCTCTCTCTGTATTCCTGCTGTGAGGATCAGCCTTCTATGGCAGGCCGACTCGCACGCCTGTGCTGCCCCGCGATTAAACATCAAAGTCTGTGTGCGAACGGGGTAATCGAATGGTGTTTGTCTGCACTGGTTTTCAGTCGCAAAAAAAATTATGAAATTGAAGAACTGTCTCCCTGCAACATGTAAAACAACTTGTTCCCTCTCTGCGTCCCTCTCAGTGCCCCGCTGTGCTGAGTGGGCCGACCGAGTCAAACTCTCACATGCTGTCCATGTACCACCTCAGGCTATGTGAGTGCCCATTTTGCCTGTTTGTGTCCACTAGCCGCCGCCGTGTTTATTGAGTTCTAACTGTCTGTCACAGTTCAGCTCCACACCCTCCTCACTCTTATTGTCAGTCACTCCCTCCTCATTAGTCTAAACTCCCTTCACCTGTTCACTCACCTGCCTCTGATCAGTAATCAAGCCCCTTTATAGACTCCTGCATCCCAGACACATTTGCCAGATTGTTCTTCGGTTCTATGTCAGACTCTCCAGCACACTCTCACGGACTGATCTCCTGTTACCGATCCTGCCTGCCCCTGTTCTACCCGCCTTGCCTGACTCCCGGTAAACCCACCAGCCTTCTGATCCTGACCCTGTTTTCTGACTTGTGTCGTCATCAGATCAGAGGTGTGTTTTTTTTAGGGAACAATGGCTCTTATGCTGCCATTCTTTTGTGGCAGGTCTTGTCATTCAAGGCTAGACTTTAATATTGTTCAGTTCATGTCAATAACTCACAATTTAATTCCTGAACACTTGTGGCTGTCAGTAAGTCTAGCCACAGACTGTTGGAGGAACCTTTTGGAACTCTAATTAGCTACTTCATACTTTTAAAAGTGTGTTTGGATCTTGTAGCTGTAATTACTCAGTTGGAGTTGTTATGCTTTTAGATATGGCATTCAAAGAAGATATAAAGTGTTTGTGGAGCCAACGAAAGCCCCAAATTTGTTAAATGGACTTAGATTTGAATAGCACCCTTCAATTCCTCCAACGACTCAAAACTCTGTTATACATTCGCACACACTGCTGATCAGGATCTAAACTAATGCTCATTCACATAGGGAGCAATTTGGGCTTCAGGGTCTTGCCAGAGGACACTTCGAAATTCGGACCGGAAGAGCCGGGGATCGAACCTCTCTAATTCGGTGCCACAGTCGCCCCATCGTACCTTATATCAGCCACTGATGTGGCAGGGGAAGCACAGGAAGCAGTGAGGGAAACCTGGCTTCTGTCTGCAAGTGACGTAGTATATCAAGCTGCTGTCATAGAAAGTAACGTGGTAATCATAGCGAGTATCACGAACGAGAAACTCCACCAAGGATAGGTGGAAGAGGTGGTGATTGAGTTGGATTTTTCACCAAGGAGGGTGCTGTTTGTTTGGAACCTAAAGTAAATGTTGACTTTATGCTATTAGGTGTTACACTTGTTACATAGTGTTATTTAAGAGTTTGTTAAGGGCTGTTATTATAATTCTTGAGTTATGGTTGTTACATTACATTGTGTTACTTTTAGTTACTTTATTATGTTAGGTTGCTTTGTCAGGTTGCGTTGTTAGGCTACGTTCTTACATTACGTTGCTATATTACGTTACAGCATTATGTTATTACGTTAAGCTGTTACGTTACATCTTCACATTACGTTGTACGTTCTTATCCTATTTTTACAGAAACCATTATATTTTTAACCAAGTAGCTTTGTTGCTCTAACCTAATCAATGCTTACACAATGTTAACCACGTGGCATTGTGCCTTGCAAGTGTTATACAAGGCTCATATGAAATATATTTTTGATTCAGAAACATCCACATTGTCAGTTGAAGGAGATAGATGTCAGGCAATGAAAGTTTGGAAATAAGGTTGTGGGAAAGCACTTAGATAAATAGGTGACTGCATTTATCAATAAGCTATTTCATGTATCTGCTGCATATCAAACACAGAAGAAAAATCGCTCCACAAATGTGTGTGTGTAAGAGGACCGCCAAGCTCCACTCCCCCAACCTGCCTCCCAAGCTGTTATTAGGGTCGTTAAGTCATGAGTAGTTAATTAAATCTAGCAGAGTCTGATCATGGTTGGGTGTTTTCACTGTGTCAGTGCATGTAGTGATTAGCACGGGGTCTGTGTTACACATTAGGATGGACCTTGTTACAGTAATCTATTTTAATTTCTTACCCCACAACCACGGCCCTTCCTCACCTCCTCCTCCGCCATCTCTTTTGTGTGTGTTTGCTGTATTTTTCTTTCTTCTTTCTTGTATGTCTGAATCTGAAAAGTTTTGGTATTGGTGCCAATATATCAGACCTGAGCTGCAGTAATGATACCATAGTTTTACTTTTATTTCATACAACTTTAACAGCGTTTTATTTTAAAACCCTGAATAGGCTGCTTTATTCAGTTTATCATCAATAAATCTCATAAAAAGACCAAAACCAATATGTGTTCAAACTGTTAGTTCCTACTAATGATATAATCTTTGAAATAAGGTCACAATTACTTTGATGTTTTTTCTCTGGTGACAGCTGGTCACAGTAGTTTTAAACAAATGTTACTCAAACTGGAGGGACTATTTTTAGTGGTGGATTAATCTACATTTGTTTTTTTTGTTTTTTTTTTTTTTTTTTTTTTTTTTTTTTTTTTTTTTTTTTTTTTTTGTGTGTGTATTTGTGGGACAGAAGGTTGGTGTGAAAGGGATTGAGTCAAAATGAACTATGTGTGTGTTCATGTTACCCAGTATGACAGTTTGGCTCATTCAGATCAGGTTTTGATACATAAACAAAAGTTGTTAGTTAACATGTGTGTCATTGTATGAATATACAAAATCAAACGTCAAAAAAGAAGCAGAATTTGAACCTTAAAGCTGCTCAACTCAATACTTTTATAACGGATCTGCTATCGGTACTTTAGAAGTTCCGAGGTGGGATCTCCTTGTCTCAAACCTCCTCTCTCTTTGACTTTGTGCTTTACTCTGACACACACTCCGGCTCAGTACAGTGTGAGACACACATCATGGCAGAGAGCAGAAAAAGACCCAAAGTGTGGCTACATTTTACTCCGGTAGATGCTGAGAACTCTCGTTGTCATAAATAAAAGCCTCACAAGTAAAGGAGGAAACGGCAGCAGTTCATCACAACATGTAGCCAACAAGCAGAACATCAATGTGCAGTTTTCTTCTGTTTATTGAGCAGCTGTCCATCCTCGTCCACTGCAGGTAACGATGTAATACGGAGTTTGATCATAAGAATAGGTTAATAAATGAAAGCTAATCACTTAGCTAATTGTTTAGCTGAGAATGTATTTTAAAGATTTTGGAACTTTTAAGTATCTAGTATCGATAAAAGCCTAACAATACCCATCCCTACATAGGAGGCCAGAAAATTAATTAATGCTGCTATGACTGAGGAAATATGTGATAAAAGAAAAATCAGTGCCAGCATTTTATGCCTTGGACACAGTTTGGCAGATATTCAAAAAGCACTATAGTTTGATACCCCTGTGCTTTACCTTGTCTCCAAACTCTGCCTCTCTTTTCCCTGCTGGGCCTCAGAATACCTTCACTGTTCACTTGCTTTTTAAATATTCCCTCTCAGAGACCAAGCTGCTCTCCTGGCAGCTGGTTGCCCCCCCCCCCCCCCAACTAACTAGGAGTGAAGCGAAGAGGGAGAGAGGAGTAATGTGTCAAAAGGAGACGGACAGGGAAGAGGGGGAGAGATGAACGAGAGGGAGAGAGGCAGGCATGGGTGCTCGGCAGTTCTCGGCAGAGGCCTTTAATGATTCATGGACTGACTCCAGTCATACGAGCGGGCCTCCATTCCTGAGACACACACTAATACACACCCGGTGATACATGCAAGCTCAAAAAGTTAAGCAAGGAGCTGTGCATTGCCCTGTTTTTGTTAAGTCTTGAAAAAGCATTTAAGAATATAGCCAGTATATGTGTGTGTGTCATGAAAGTAACGCTTTTGAACACTGTTGTTTGTCTACTGAAGATATACACACAGACATCTATTGTCTCCTTTTTAAAAAAAGAAAGAGCCCATAACAAATGCCAGCCCATCACATTAGCAGATTCTTTTCATATGCTCCACGCTTCCCCCTCCGCTACGTTAACACAAATCACTTGTACCACTTGCTAATCCCTCACCTGATAAAAACATCACAATTCTGAAGCAGGGATATTATCCGTGGAATTACATTCAGTTAGCTCGGCAAACATGGGAGCGGGTCTCTCTGGCGGAGAGCGAGAGAAGCTACGGTCAATTCCTCTGCGAGAGATAATCTCTTTTTTAGCAACCGCGATGGAGACGCCCACGGGTCGGCACGCAGACGTTTATTTCCCGGCACAGGCGGACGCCGCAGAAAGACACGCTGCAAAACGAGATACAAACCGTTTGACAAAAGACTGACGCCTTGTCTTACAGAAGGATTGTCAGTAAAATTAAAGAAGCCGCGGTGCTTTATAATCCTCTGCTGACAAAATGATAGACTGGATCATCGGTGTTTTAGGTGTACTGAAGAACTTTTTCTTTTTACACTAAATTGGATAAACAGCTTCGAAAATGATTAAAAGGAAAGTTTTTTTTTTTGTTTTTTTTGTTTTTTTTGTTTGTTTTTTTAATTTGAAAGTGTATTTTTCAGAAGTTGACAGGAACTCAAAAGCAACATTGATCAACCACAGATCACGTGTGCGAGCATTTGAAGAATCATGAATGCTTTGTCCCATTAACTAAAATACGGTGTATCCTTAACATTGTTGCCAAATCAGCTCTCACATTGTCTAACTTCCCTGGCAACCGCTGGTTCAATTCATTTAAGTGCATTATGAAAATCAACTCCAGGAGTCTGAAACTTGTTGCAGCTAATGCATGGCAGTATAAAGTCGTTCGCTTTTTGTTTTTTTTTCAGCTGTTATCGGTATCTTCCTGTTCCGATGTGAGGGTCCTCTGTCACCCACGGAAGGGCAGGATTCAGAGATAGAATCGCAATTTCAAACCCGACTGCTGCTTCAGAACCACGGACAGCACAGTTTGGCCCCGATCACACCGAGACAAGCCGCTAGAAACACGTGCGCATACAACCATTTTGCAACTGGCGTAGACACCTAAACGTTTAAATATTCTCAACGTTTCAGCTGCAGGCACGGAGTCGCACTGCCCGTCAATGTCATAGTTGGCCCAGGCAGACAGCCAAATGGAGCAAGAGGCGGGCTTTACAATTTACCACTGACTTCCTGTTTTAATGACAGTTTATGTGATAGGAACGGACAGAGGCAGACGAAAGGGTAATATTAGCAGTTTTTAATAACGATGAACATAATATTTCCCTTCCTCCTCCAACAGCAGAGTAACAGCAAGAGCTCCATGTCCGCATTGAATACTTTTTTCCCCTGTTATTTACGTTTGATAGCTCCACCGGCTCATCAGCTGTTTTGCCCGACACTCTTTGCCAACGGGCGTTTTTGAAGCGGCCGCACCTGTTGCGATGCGTCCCGGTGTGATCGGGGCCTCGGGCTACTGATGTTTCCGAGTCATGGTGGGAGGCCGTAGATTCTAATTGGCGCACAAACCTCAGTCAGATAAAGTATCCATGAGTCAGCCAGACTAGACTAACATATTCTGCCTCTGCACTCTCCCTGCTATTAGAAGATGGAGAGAGGGTGGCGGCAGGTGAACACGGGATGCACTCTGGTCAATTTTTTTTAACAAGGGGAATGACATCCTCCCTCAAATTGCTTTCTGTATGAGAAGTGATCAACACCTGCACATGGTACCTTTATGTTTAGGCACGAAACATCAATCTGATTGAGTAGGAAAAGCTATCGGTCGAGGTAAGGGAAAGTTCATGGTTGTAGTTCAAATAATCCGATGCAGATCACAATTTCTGCAGTCAAGGTTGTGAATCCAAACATCCACCTTTCACACACAGGGAATGAAGAGTAATATTAGCATTATTTGAATGACATCAAGACATTTTTCTTTGGAAAACAACATAATGCAGTGAATCTCTTCAAGTTGATCGAGTAGATTTTCACAGGAAGCTGATATGAAATGGCTGTCTGGAAGACAAGAAATCAATGTAAATGCTGGATATGCTTTGGAAAATGGTTGTGAATAACGTCAAGAGAATATGACTAGTTAGTAAGATATGCAAAAGTACAATACGGACCTTTGCAGGACTACTGTGTAGGACTTAGTTTCCTCCTCACATTATAACATAAGTCTTTCTCTGAGTCAGTATTTGGTTTGTCCGTTTTGGGCTACTGTAGAAACATGGCGGTGCAGTAGAGCCCCCTAAATCCTGCACACTGGTCCTTTTAAATTGACTTGAACGGCATCCACCTGTTCTTTCCATCCTCATGAATCCTTCTCTGTGCTGAATACGACTCCGTTATATCTATCTATCTAAGGTGGTCGTTTTTTGAGGGAAACCTCAATGTCTTCCTGTTTGCTCTCTCTTCATCCCTCCATTCACTCTGGGAGCATCGAGCGCACCGCCAAGCACATTTCATTTTAATTGAGAGGTCCATGTGAAGACGGACATGAATATTACATTCCACAGGCCCTATTAATATGCTAAGGCCAGTCTAAATGTTTTAATATCAGCCGGGTAAATTATTGAAACTGTGTTCATGGGCAGCGTCGGATCATTCGTCAGAAATGTTTAGTCTCTGATGTTCAGGAAGTGATGGAATTATAATCGCGTGGCGTTCCAGCCAAAATGTAGGACTTGATTTCCCATGATGCACCGCCACATGTGCTGGACCACCCATCCCCCGCCCGCACGCGACTTGGAGTCTCCGTTTTTAGCTTTCTTAATTGGAGAGAAGGACAAGGAGACTGTGACAGGTATTACTTCCTATTTTCAGGCCAGTCTCTCTGTCTCCGAAGTCCCCAAGCATGTCAGACTCACACACACACACACACACACACACACACTCCGGAAATTATTCAAAGAAAATCCTCATCTGATGTGCCACTGAGCACAGACGTGTCGGGCCACGGCGATAAAGTTGGTGTTTCGAGTGACTGCACTTGGCAATTTAAAAAAAGCCGCTTGCGCAGAGGCGGCACACACACACACACACGTGCGGCGCTTTGGAGAGGAAGATGGATCGGAGTACAGATTGTAAGTGACATGTTAATTTCTTCTCCGTCACTCACGACCGCGGCGTCCGTTATCAAAGTAAAGGGACACGAGCCCCAGCCGTCAAGACTCTCCCGTTCTTCTCTTCTTTTCTCCTCTACTTTTTTTTTCCTCCCGTCGCCGAGCGTTCCGGGGCCCGACTGTGATCAAGGAGGCGTTTAATGTAGCTTTCTGTTCACCCTTCCCCGCCCCCCTGCCGGGGATCCTGTTTGATTCGTACACTAGACGACTGCTATTCATCTTGAAGGTCAAACCTCGTGTTGAGACAGTAGAAGGAGGAAGTCTGTTTGTGTGAGGGGCAAAAAGAGAAGTGAAAGGTCAAGCTGGAGTTCCACAATTTCTCCTTATATTTTTCAAATACAAACCACTCCAGGCCACAACTTCAGGCACAATCGGGTTAAATTCTGTTGGAAGCAAAAAAAAAAAGGTTGGATTGGAGAGCGACTTATTTAAGAAGATGCTTAAAAAACACAGCTACAAAGAGGCCAGATATTTGCTGGCCTGCACCAAAATGTTGCATATGCTGAAACTCGGGAAAACTGCATTAACAAAGTGATTACATTAGACCCTTGTCAAAAATAATCCCAACCCTACAGTCCAATCAACAATGTCAGCAAAAATTGTGGTGTAATATTCACTAACAATGTTTCCCCCGTCTTGCTTTGCTGTGTGTTCAGTGGTTCATTTACATTTCTTTTTTTTTTTGTAATTGTCATGACACAAAAAACGGTACCTGTGACACATTTATGGAAAGCATTAACTCATGCATCATATCTATCGAGCAGGTATGCTGAACCATGCGAACATTTTTGGCTTTACACAAGTCTAAAATTTAAAAAAAAACCATACAAGGTTATCTCCAAACATGTTCTCTCAACACTTCCATTGAAATACCACACTCGATTGTCAATCACCTGCACCCAGAATGCACCTGTGAAAACACCTGTAACCTATTAGGTCACTTAGAATCAGAGCTTGAACACTTGAAATACTAGGATTATAGGTCGACTGATAGGTCGGTTTGACTGATGGCTGCAGTCTCACAGAGACGTACATCAGCGTTTTATATGGAGTCTGTCATTTATTTATGCGCTATAGCCATAAATATGTGACGGACATGGAATTATGTTTTTGAATGTAGACTGCATCTTTTTTTCAGAAAGCTATTCTTCACTACATAAAAACTCCTAAAACCTTGAACGCATTATTCTTTCTGGCAATTGGGGTAAAGAAAAATGTGCGGTAAAACTTTTCGGCCCCGGTGAACAGCTGACAAAGTGGTGTTCCTATCATAATAGCTGCTTTTAATTTTATTTCTATATCAAGTAACATAGACAAAAAACATGCAGAAAATCAGTATCGGAGTATCGGATGAATAATTGTCTTTTTCCTGCTCCAATCTATCATTATTATATCGGTCGAGCTCTAAAAAGGATTTAAAAATGATTTAACTGACTTAAATGCTTCCACATAGTGTGCATTATATGATTATAACTGTTCAATTGAAGATCATGTCTCATTATAATTAATTAATGAATCACTAATTGGTTGTTATTATTATTATTATTATTATTATTATCATATCAATGTAAGGAGAGATAGTGTGACATTTGATAAAAAAGAGTCAAAGCATCCCACATGACATTTGTCTGTACTTGCCACAGTGACCAACCCATCTGTTCTTCTTACTTCCTGTGCGTGTGTGCGCAGGCAGCCCTGGTACTATGGCTGGGGCTTCAACCTGCCACGGGGTCAGGCTCTGCTGGACAAGTGGAACCAGATCCCCGACAACACAGACATCCTGGTGACACACTGCCCCCCACTGGGTGAGACACACATTACAACACACACACACACAAAGGCTCCAACATATGTCTAAAGTAAATTGTGTGTATGTACAGATCACTGAACTGTGAAAATAAATGATGTCGTATTCATTTACTTTGGTTCCACCAAATAAAACTGTTATACAAAATGTTACTCATTCAATTATATTATTTTATCTGAATATTTATTCAAATCAAAGATGCATAAAATGTACACAAGCCACTGGTGGAGCAAGAGATGAAGCAGCAGGTAGAGATGGTGTTGATGTGAATGGTAATACCAAAGTATAAATGTCTTATCAAAAGAAAACCAACATGCATTGGCAGCCTGTAGTGATTTTACAGTTTATTGACAGTTAAGTTCAAGTCCAAGTGTTGTTTGTGTTATAGTTAACAGACATTGTGCTCTTTAATAATATTTAGCCTAATCTGATCATGTTTCCAGTTGTATACAAACTTATAATAAATAATTATAAAGGTTCTTTTCCCCACTAACTGTCCTGTAGCTTCCATCTGAGCTGCATTACGAACAACTCGGAACTCAAAAATGTCCGACCTCCTACTAGAAAAAATACAATCGGAGTTCCTACTTGTGAGCTCAGGACAAACCCATCTACCATGACTTCATGAAGAAGCATTGGTCTGAAGTCACACCGCAATAGAAGCGAACATTGTAAATATTAAACCATCAACTAAAAGGCAATGTTTACTCTATGTATTTGATTAACGTAATAAAAACTATTGTATAATAAAACCTGTTCTCCTAAATTAATGTCAAAATATGTTGCGATATGTTATTAAGTAGCTGGGTATGGTCAACAGTCTATGATAATTATCTTGTTATAAATTTAGTTATTTGGGAAAACGTTGAAAATGCCAGAAAAATGTCTATGCTGCAAATATCAAATGAGAAAATTCCGACCTCAAAGTTTGTCTGGAACGCAGCATAAGTTTCCGCCCAGTCCTGACATCAGTAAATCCAGAGGAACACATAATCAACATCTGTTAACATGTCTTTGCCTATTACTTACATTATTCTTCCTAAAATGCATATGCAAAAAGAAAAAGATGCACCTAGCAAACACCTGAACAAATAACTGAAACACAAACTGCGACTCCATC
This sequence comes from Anarrhichthys ocellatus, assembly GCF_004355925.1. Taxonomy (NCBI): domain Eukaryota; kingdom Metazoa; phylum Chordata; class Actinopteri; order Perciformes; family Anarhichadidae; genus Anarrhichthys; species Anarrhichthys ocellatus. The sequence goes on from NW_022280323.1 coordinate 42,533, forward strand.
TGTTTGATCGATACACTGCATGTGTCTGGGCCTGAAAAAAAGGTCCTTTATTCATTCATGTAGTGACCTAAAAATAGTCACATTTAAATGTATTGAATCTAGAAATACTGGCAACAACCTATAAAATTGCCATCATGTCTTCTATTTTTTTTTTTTTTAGTAAATATGATACAGTAACATGCAACAAAAAGATCCCCGGCTGGAATTGAACAGGGGATATTGCAAATTGGCCCTTTGCTAAGCACCCCCCATTGCTGCTACTCCATCAAGCTGTAAGAGCGCATGGAGCCCACACTGTCACTAACTGCACTTCCTGAAGAATTCTCTTATCTCAATAGATCCTGCAAAACACAAACTACATCCATCTTCAGCTTTTACAGACTCATCAGCACGCTTTATTTGGAAGTGGTGCTGAAGAATCACTGTCGTTGAGTGGATGAATAAAGGGGGAAGGTAATCAAAGCGATGACTCACACACTCCGGTCACCTTCTTTGTGATCGCCTTTCAGCTTTTACATCCTCATACATAAACATGGCACAGGTTTGAAACCAACACAGATGCCGACTCACAAGCTAACTGACATTACATTACAGTCATTTAGCAGACGCTTAAATCCAAAGCGACAGATTGGTTAAGTGTCTTGCTCAAGGACACATCAACAAGCAACTAGTGGAGCCTGAGCCGGGGATCGAACCACTGATCCTCTGATTGAAAAGGACAGCCCTGCTATCCACTTCGCCACAGTCGCCCGTGACATCCTGCTTGCACGTCTCTGCCTCACACACACACAGATGCTCATGCGCATACACACTCTCCTCCCTCTCTCTGACCCTCACACACTTTCACACCTCATCTCCTGCTGCAGCTGTGGTGCTCAGACGCGTGTGTGTGAGATTGATTTCAACGTCTGAGTCTCGGCCACGAACACAGCCGTGTGCGTGTGCGTGTGCGTGTGCGTGTGCGTGTGCGTGTGCGTGTGCGTGTGTGTGCGTGTGTGTGCGTGTGCGTGCGCGTGTGTGTGCGTGTGTGTGTGTGTGTGTCTCTCTCTCGTGACAATGGCATGAGAAAGAAAAACAAAAAAAGGGGATGGAGGACAAAAGTTTTGCTGATGAAGTGGATTCTTCAAAGCGGCAGAGGTCAAGAAAAGACATCCTTTCTTAAAATATTTTGTTAAGAATGGTGTGAAACGAATGATGGCCGAGAAGGTGACGGAAAAAAAGGAGTTGTGAGCAAGACATCGTTTCGCACTGCAGCAAAAAGCTCCCGTCTTTTATGAGGCGCGATAAAACAGCAGATCGGCAGCTCGAGAGGAAAATACGGCCTCTTTATCTGGCTGTGAGGAAGAAGTTAACAGCAGAGAGAGGGACAAAGTGAGACAAAAAGAGGAAAACGGGCGCAGTGCCCAAAGCAGCAGCAGCTGCTTTGAAACAAGCAGCACATGAGAGCAAAAAGCCCTCTTAACTTCTCACTTCACTTCCGCCATCTCCCAAGGCTTGTAACGACCACGCTTTAAAGGCAGCTTTTTATTATTTTTTTTTTTTTTTTTTTTTTTTTTTTTTTTTTTTTTTTTTTTTTTTAAAACTTAAACTGATATTGAAAGTATTTCTTTTTATTTTTTTTTATTTTTTTTACAGATAGACATTTCAAGGAGAAAGAAGTCAGACCGTATTACTTTACCGTCATTATTGATTCACTGCCGGCTAAAAACATGGACGTTTTTATGTCTGTGTTGAGTATGAGATGGTCCATTAACTTTGTCCTGAGTGAGATTCTTTGCACTGTTTGGTGGTAAAATGTATAAAGAATCACCCATAGAAAGACTTTCTCTATATCTTTCTTTTCTTTTGTCCAAATCATGAGACTTGCTGTTGCCCTGTCGATGCTTACAATTACCCGAAATGGCCACAAACCTTTGTATAGTTTTGCTAGGCGATTCAAACTACTGTTCAAATTTGACTTTGAAACTTGAGGTTGAGACTCGAGTTGCAAAAATGAGAACTTACTATTAGCGATTAAGAATTTTCTTTGACTAGTCCATAAACAATTGAGACTTTTCTCGGACTTGTACATTAAGACTTGAGACTTGGCTTGAACTCGCCCTTAAATACTTCAGATTTGACTTGGTCTGGTCCTAAAACTAGAGACTTCCCCTACTTGTGAGACTGGTATTGGACATGACCGTAGAAACTCAAAACATGGCTTGGACTCGCCCATAAAAACTTGAGAATTGACTGGGCTTGTCCTTAAGATGTGGCTTGGCCTCGCTCTTAAAGACTTGAGACGTGGCTTTAAACCGTTGGTTTGTTGGAGGCCCTTTCATGTTTTAATATGAAAATGTATTAATTAATCTTGATTTATATCTGTAATCTTAGAGACAAGGTTCAATCGGAAGTCACGGCAATCATTTTCTCCATAGACATTTATCCAAAGGTGAAAACGTGACTTTATTTTTGAGGTTTTTTTTTTAAAGCTTCCAGGCAAACTGTGCCATGAGTTGCTGAAAGGTATTTAAACCGCCCTCCTGTTTCTCGAGTTGCTGGTCAGGTCTAGTCCACCTGCTATCCCACAATGCTTTGGGAAGCAATTTACATTCATCTTGTAGAAAATGAGTAGGAGCTCACTTCTTACCACACCACAGTCTGTGGGTTCACAGTTGGGGTTGCAATGTCAGTCTTTAAATCTGTTCCTCTGTCCGTCCATCATTTTGGTCCAAAGATCAAGATATTTATCTACTGGCCAGATGTCTATGAAATCTGCTCTGGTTATGGTAATCTCATGATCAATTTGGAGAAGATGCTGTTTTTTGAAATGTTTGTTTCTGCACTCTATTCAAGGCTTAAGTTATAACTAATAACAAATGCATATCATTTATGGAAACCGTGGCAATTTACAGTATTTTTGTGTTTTTACAATCTTGAATTTTATAGACAATAATTTGATCAAAACAATGCAAGTCCTGTTTCAGTTTCTTTTCTCATTTGTTCTTTTGTTCACTTCACTGTCTTTTCTTTCTTTTTCCTTTCTGTTTCCCGTCTGGGCAGAGCGACAGAAGGCAGAAAAGATGGAGGCACGAGCTCCTCGGTCATTTTATTTCTCCGACTTGATGCTTTTATTGACTCAGCATCAGCAGCATCCCTCCTCGCAGAGCAGCCACTAAATCATATACACTCCATGCTTCATCCTTGTCACACACACTGTGAAGTCTGCATCTGTGTGGCTGTGATTGATTTTTATTTTTTTATTTTTTTTGGTGCTGCGATGTGCAGTTTGCCATTAGACAAGGAGTCTGAAATGGACGGCTTCGTTTTAAAATGTGATGTATGACTTTTTGAAGGGAGATGAAATGTCTAACCGTCGCGGAGACACATTCAGCTGTGTAAACACAGAAAATCAACCCAACAGTATCATCACGCTGCTGCCCGCATTACTGAAATGATCCACACCGGATCATTACTGTATAACACTTTATGTAAGAAAGTAAGGATTAAACAGTTCATTGTTTTGTTACTATTTTAAAACAGTCAAATATGACTGATAACAAAATGTGTATTTTTTTTTTTTTTTTTTTTTTTAGGATCTATTAACATGGTTGATCACTGATACAAATACAAGGAGACAACGTTGACCTTTAGTAGTCGTAGTTATGATGGGAGCAAAGGAGGAAATCAGTTGAAGTATAGAGAGCAACACAGTCCACCTAGTGAGGAAGTAGGAGTAAATTGAGAGTTCAAACAAACAGGACTTTCACCAAGGAGACCGCTGTTTGTGTCAACAAGCAGACTTTTTTTTAAGTTATGTACGTAACCACGTCACGTAGTATAGCACGTTTTTTCTATGGTTTACATTTTGTGTTATGTCATTTGCAAGTGCCTTCATCATTTCACGTGTTGATTGTGAAAAGAAATGTTAGTTTGCCACGTTGCCAACATAAATGTATGCTACTTATTTTATCCCAAACCACAATCTTCTACTAAATCTAACTTAAATGTTTTTGTTGCCTGAACTTAAGATGTTTGTATTCACCATGTTATGTTTCACTTTCACAACAGGGGGGTGGGGCTTTTTAGTCTGCCTGAAGTTGCGGTTGAGTTGAGTGGTAATTATACAGCACATTTCCCGCAATGCAATATTTAGAAGACCTACAGTTAAGTTACCCGCTCAATAAAACGTGGCATTGTTCTGCTATTCACGGCCCCTCCTCTGTAGGCTCCACAGTAGGCTCGACTGACCACATTGCATTGTAGCTTGCTGTCCATCTCCACATTATAGTGACAAACATAGAATATTACAAAGCGGACAAATATTGTAACAGATTTATAACAGTGGAAGACTTTCTTTCGCCAACTAACCATTACACCACCTCATTATCTAAATTTGGACCACAGCTCTTCATATGTGCCATGGCGTTTTTGCAGGCTTCTGTGAGAAGCAGCATGTTTAGTGAAAAGTGTGTTTGATTTGTGTGTCACTGTGTGCAGGTTTCCTGGACTGGGTCCCGAAGAAGATGCAGCGTGTGGGGTGCATGGAGCTGCTGAACACAGTCCAGAGGAGAATCAAGCCCAAGTTACATGTTTTCGGACATATTCATGAAGGTACTTGAACGAGTTTGTAAAATGCTCAACTCCCAACAACCTCCGCAAAGCAGGTAGACCAGCTTGTATGTTAAATCCAGGGGTTTAAAATAATTGAAGGGGACTTGGTTGAGCCATTTAAATGCCAAATTGTAAATGGACTGTACTTGTATAGCTCTTTTCCAGTCTTCCGACCACTCAAAAGCGCTTTAACACTACATGTCATTCACCCATTCACACCCATTCATTCACTGATGGGAGGGGCTACTATGCAAGGTGCCACCTGCTTATCAGAACTATCTAACATTCCTACAACATTCACACACTGTAGGCACATACAGGAGCAATTTAGGGTTAAGTGTCTTGCCCAAGGACACATCAACATGGAGTAGCGGAGCCGAGGATCAAACCCCCGATCCTCTGATTGAAGGACGAACCTGCTCTACCACTGAGCCACAGTCGCCCCATTTCAACATTTTAACCGTCTCAGATCTTCTCTGTGGATTTTGGCAGTTGGACAATAAGAAGACGCAGAGTCTTGGTGGTCCTTAAGTGAATGAATCAAACTGACACAGTGGAAACTAGAATAGTACCCTCAGATCTCCGGCAGGTGTGTCTGCAATGACCACTGCTGTATTATTTGATTGAATACAAACCTCAATCGCCCATCGTCTAATCTCGACAGCAAGCGTACCACTCCCACACCAGATTTGAATCTACTCAGCTGTCTGCACCGGCTCTGGGCAGCCACGCATCTCAGCTGCTACGTCCCAGGCGTAATCGCAACCTTTTAGCTTTCAACAAAACGTAGTTGATGGCTGGAGGTTGATGCCCAATAAAAAAAGGCTCTGAATGCATAAATGTATCTATATTTTACAACCTTGTCAGCGCAGTGTGCTGCTCTATGGTTCCGTCCAGAGACCAGTTTATAATTCCACACACTCTCCCTTTACTTTTGCGTGTGTTTTTTTTTTTTTTTTTTTTTTTGCACTGTTTATTCATGTGCAAACTGTAACCAACACTGTACATTTACTGCCACTATACAACTTCACTGCTGACGTTGTTTGCGGCTTACCTAGGCGTGCAAATCTGGACAGAAACTGAAGCGGTTGTTGATCACTTGCGGCCCAGACCGGCTGGTTAAGAGGCAAGAGGAGTCGGCAATCAACCACAGAATAAAACAGTCAATGACATAGGTTTTCAATAACTGTTAATCACCGCAACACTGAGAGCATACAGTTATTAATGAGCACAGAAAATATTATGCTGATGATTCCAGCAGTATGCGAGATTAGCCGTGGACAGACACACGTGATACACGCATGCATACGACTGAACACATAATCTCCCCTCAGGTTTACACGAAGGGGAGATTATGCCATTGGCTAATGTATATGAATTCAATTATATCCCCACATACATACAAAACATGTTTGCACTGTGATGGTTTTTATTCAGGGATGTATACCAACTATGAACTAACCCCTTTTATTTACCGAATACAGTCTACATATCTTAAGGCTCACATAAATCCTTATGACCTGAATTCATAGAATGCAATATCATATTTTGCATCAAAATGAATAAGAGGGACCTCTACTTTATCACAATCTGAAGGCGGCAGTTACTTTGCATACATTTTTATACCCGTCGCTACATCACTGTCTGAATCATTCTCACATGTCCCACCTAAACATTAAGCTTATTATTTAAATTAACCAATCACATGTAGCAAAAAGCCATGTATTTATCATGGTATTGTTTTTTCCTTAAATTAAATATTTTTAAGTTAATTAAACTGGCTAAGACAATTGAATTCTAGCCATGTAAACTTAGATAATATGGAGATAATGTTCAATAATTTTCTTGAAGAAAATGCTTAAAGTGTATATGTGAAAGAATAGCTAAGCAGCCACATCCCTCTGAGCATTACATCCAGGCCAGCGAGGGCAGAGAGGCCGTCTCCCTGGGCTGAAGGATTGCTTTTTTGGGGTCATCAGGTCAGCGCTGAGCCCATGCAGCGGTCCCCCACCACAGAGAACCAGATTAGAAACTAGATCACACTTTATATTAGGAGAAAGAGGCTGAAAGCAGCTCTCTTCATTAATGCGAGGACTCCGAGGGGGAACTCAGAAAGACAGCCATTATCCTCAGCGTGTTTTGTATTCATGTATTCCAAATCTGAAAGCACCAACTTGGACATCTGCTCGGTTCCAAGAGATGGTGAACGTGACACCTACACTTAAAAGAAAATCACTGGTAGTGCAAAGTTAAATTGTACTGTGGTTCTTTCTGAGAGATGGGTGTTAACTTTATGCTCAACAAAATGTTAACACTTTTACATCTGCCATTTGGAAGTGTTGGATCCGGGGGTTTTCACTGGCCCGATACGGGGCTACCTACTGACTCAGCTCTCTATTAAAAGATTGTCGAGCGGGTGTTCTGTCGAGAAAACTCGCCTGGCTCTGCTAACTACCGTTACTCCTGACGTCTACCCTGCTTCCTCTGGTAACGTGCACACGGCCGAGGGGCCACCCTGGCCGGGCGCTTCTACCAGTCGCGTCAGTTATGGCAGCTTTCCTCTTCTGGATCTGGGCTCTTGGTAAATTGCCAGGTTTTAACGGCTAGGATTACAACTAAAAACCGTAAGGGACTGTTAAGTGGACTGGTCACTAGGATAACCATTCAGAACTCTTGTTGTTAAACATACAATAGATTTAACTTTTTACTGCCACGAGGAACTTTCACTACTTAGGCAAATGAATTCTCTGGAGAAATTTACTTTAAATGCAGATTAGATATTTATTGCAGGATATATTAGCAGGGGCACAGCAACAGCTCACATAAAATAATACTATACTTGATTCGATCAGGTTACAATTTCTTCTTAGGTTATACTCATTAATTGTCGATGCCGAGGCGGCTCGGTGGAGCTGGATTCACGATGTAATAAAAAGTCCTTTTGGGGTTTTTAGGAGCGAAGGTCCGGCCGAACCTTCGGCTCCTCCTGCGCGGCCAACGAAGTCCGTTCAGCGATCCCTCAGGCTCAGTACAAAGTCTTTAGGGCAGCTGCGTCCATCTGTTGTCCGGTTGTTAAAGTCAAACGGGGGAGAGGAAAATCTCCGTCTTTCAATCTTTGTCCACGAACGGCTGTCTTCTTTCCGTGAACAGAGACGAAGTCCTCCGATGCTGCTGTCGAACGAGGTACAGTGTTTCTCCATGGAGCACTTGGTCGGCGTCCCGCAATGAATCCCGTCTTGCTATTTGCAAGTCTCTTATAACACTTTGAGCTCTCTCTCCCCCCTCCTCCCCAACACTCCCTCACTCGGCATATGATTATCATGACATCATTGATTATGTGTATGTGCTGCGAACAACACCCATCTTTCTGTGTGTGTGTTCTGGAAACTACCTAACTTCCCTGTGTGGGTGCTCTCACTTCCTCAATGCTCTGAGCGTGTGTCAGGTTACACCCGTGTATGTGCTCGGCCAACACTCAACATCTCAGCCTTTAAGGCCCCCACCCAGCTTACATCAGCTCTTTCCACACACACAGACTTCACTTTACTCAGATACACATACATTATTATTATTATCAGTTTTACATTTGTTAAATCACTTCATAATTCTACGTACTACACACTTGCATTAATATGATTATTGGATTTCATCCTTTAACTATAAGTATACGCTTTATGTCCCCTTAGCCTGATTCACATACCGAACATGTATTCCTTCATTTAAGGCAGCTCTCCTGGGATCTCAACTCTCTTTTTTTGACAGAAGCAACGTCGATCCAAAGTGCCTTTGGAGCAGAGATTATTTAACTGTAGTGGTGTTAGTGTCACACTCATGCATATACTGTATTTGCTCAAACTGGATTCTCGCCATTTTGGAAATGATAAAGATGCGCTGCTATGCATAGCGCCAATAACTGGTGTTTGTCGTTTGGTCGTCCAAGAGATTAACTCCATGTATTTATTACGATCGCCATCGGATGCATCACAGTTGCTTTTTGTCCCGGGGTCCACTGGGATTGCCAGTTCTTCCCCTGATTATTTAATCATATATTGGTGGATATTTACCGAAGATTTGCGTTTGGGAGGCAAGGTTTTTGTGGTAAGCAGTAAAATAATGTAAACAATTCCATAATGGGTCACATTGAAATTTGCACTGTAATAAAAGAAACTGCTTTGAGCTCTTTTAATTTAGAGGCATACCATAAAGGAGGAGAGAATATAGTGTATACAAATAGCTGCTTTATGACTGACTACAGCAGCTCAGGAAATTCTGCCTGCAATGTAACATCTGGGAAAGATGGGTGTCAAATCTACAGAAGAGTTTTATGGTCAGGCATTAGGGGAAAACATGAGAAGGAAGATTTCTATTTAGCATTTCTAGAATAATGTCAAGGATTATTGAGAATAAGGTTGAACTTTCATCATAAGTGCCAGGCATATGATTTTTTTGTTTCTTTAATCTTGAGAATAAAGTCAAAATTATGAGAATAAAGTCAAAATGTTGAGGATATAGTCAAAATACCATTTTGAGAATAAAGTTGACATACAATTCTAGAATAAAGACTAAATGTCAAGAACACACGTTGAACTTTCAGTATTGGTGCCAGGCATAAGATTTTTTTTTTTTTTTTTTTTTTTTGCATCTTTACAATAAAAATAAAATGGTGACAGTAAATTTGAAATACCATTTCAAGAATGAAGTCTAATTGTGGAGAATAAAGTGAAAATTGAGAATAAACACGAAATGTCATACGTCGTACTTTTAAGAATAAATCAAGTTGCTACCCTTACCACATATGCTGAAATTCCAGCTTAATCTCAAAATGCTGTAAGATTTTAAAGAAATCTTCCTTCTCTTATTCTCTCTCTCTCTCTTTTTTTCCCTAATGCCCAGGTTACGGCATGATGACCGACGGCACCACAACGTTCGTCAACGCCTCCGCCTGCACCGTCAATTTCCTTCCCATGAACGCGCCCATCGTCTTTGACCTCCCGAACCCCGGGAGGACCACATGACTAGAGGAGGATCGCCCCAAAACGCCTGCCGTCGATCAAGAGAAAAGAGCTAAGAGAGGCAGGTGAGGGTCGGCGAAGCAGATTCTGTAAATACAAGGCAGGTGTGTGTACATGCCTGGAGACGGAGCGGACTAAAGGGAGGGGACGCTTCCTTTTTGCTGTTATTTTATGTGCCATCATTTCTTCATCCGAGTCTAAAAGCAGACAAATGGACGAGTGGAGAGATGCTTTTCAATGTGGACAAATCTCTGTCCTCTTTTACTGCACTGACAATCTGATGTGGTCTCAGAGAGACGAGAGAGACACTGCACCTACATCGAGCCATGTGACACGTTGTACGTTGTTGTTCACTCACATTTTAAATGAGCTGAAACCGTTAGGACTTAAAGTGAAACAACCCAGCGCCTCGTCTACGTGAGTTTTTGGCTGAGCCACGACTCAACAGCAGCGACGTTACATTGGGCCCCCCAGAGGGATTTTAACAGAACTTTTCAACCCCCCTCATCTTCCTTCTGTTTCTCTCCCTTCCTCGGGCCCAGAGAATGATTTTTTTTTTTTTTTTTTTTTTTTTTTGCCAGCGTGTGCGATCAAAGCGAGTGTGTGAGGGCAGCAAGAGGTCTCAGCCAGGGGCTGTGTGAGAGTCGGGGTGTCAGCCGTGTTGACACCGCTCCCCCTGGGCCTCATTAAAGCCCTCATAAGCGTGCCTAGAGGAGGACGCGGAGGAAACCACATGCGACACTTCCCCTTTGTTTAGTTTTTTTCCTCCCCTTTCCACTCTTTCCATGTACCTCCCCTTTCACCTTTTTCTCCTCTTATATTTTTTCCTTTTCTCTCTACTAGTCACGCTGTGAAGGACTAGCATGGCTTGTTAGCTGCGACTGAGAGGGCTGGCTTTTTGGACAGGTGCTACATGCTAACGCTACTCCTGGACAGTCAAACTGGTGGTTTACTAGGACCGTACCTCGTGTCGGGAAAGACGGAGACTTCTCACCCTTTTTAAGAATAAAGCTGTAACTACATGTACTGTAACTGGTTTAATGTAAATGTTCTCTGTCAATGTAAAGAAAAAAAAAAAGGTTTTCTCAAAGATTTCCAAGCTGTTGCAAGCTTTTCAAAAAGACTTCATATTTGTGGTTGTTACATTTCCTTCGGTCTATTTCCTAGTAATGTAAATGCTTATGATGGTATTTTCTTCTCTGTGAAGCTACTCTGCCCCATTTTGGTGATTAACTCTTTCATGTCTCTTTTGCAGTTTGTCTGTGTTTTAAAGAAAAAAAACTTTTTTTTTTTTTTTTTCTGCTTTGCTCTATTTTCTGAATAAGGATGTTCTCAGTAAGAGTCTGAATGTGCTTAGCATAACAAGACCACGTCACACTTTGATCTCGCTGCTCTCCGACATTATGTATGAAACGTTCCCCGGGGCTGCAGCTTACACTCGCTTCCTCAGCACATCAGCATTCATTGTGCCAGCTGATGTCTTAATGTTTCCAAATAGGCAAAAAGAAGGAAAGACGCAGCAGAATAACTTACCAAGAAAGTCTGTGTGTGTGTCCGTGCGTGCCTGTGCGTGTGTGCGGTTACGTGGGGCAGGTTGAGTTCTAGGCAGATCCTCACTTCTTCAAGGGGCAGGTTTAGTATGAAGATTAGGTTTAAATTATGGTGCGCAGAGAGTAGGGGCACTGCAGCTTAATAAAACACAGGCAAATATAGAAATCATAATTGCCAATTTGACAACACATGCATCTTAATGTAGGAAGTCCTAGTATACAGATGCTAATCTAGATATTGTACCACCTGCAGATTGTGATAAACCTACACAGACACTCTGTATGTCCAATAATACCGGGCCCACACAGTCGGAGTGATAGCAGTGAAATACATTCATTTGTTAGCTAACTTTTCAACACCACTGGTAGATCAACATCAAAAATGTAATTTGTTATATCGACCAAGGAGTTCATGATATCAGTTTGGCTTGTCTGTCAATAGGATGACAGAAAAACTACTCACCTGATTTTCATGAAACTTGGTGGAAGGGTGTACCATAAAAATGTTGGAGCTGCTCAGATTCATGGAGCTATTTTTAACTTTTAACATTGCGCGGGCATTTGGCCTTGGCGGAGCTCTGCAGTCTCAAAGTGCACCTCTAGTTTATAATATGTATTTGCAGCCCTTTTTTAAAATGTGGCATTTGTCAATTTAGTGAATATGAATATACTGGCAATATTTTCATTGCAGGTTTTACTAGTAATTAAAACTGTAGAAGCAGGCGGAAGCCTCATTGAAGTCCAAAGACAATGGTAGGTTTATTGACCGCAAATGTTGTAGCCTGTGCAGAGTAGGTAAAAGGGTTTTAGATTTCTAATTATGAACATAATGAAGTAAAAAATAGTCCACAAAGAGGTTGCATGGCAGACAAAGGCTGTTTGCTAATTAACAGCTAAGAAAGGTAAAAATGTATGTCATGTCATTCTCGGCTTTGCTGCTTTGATCTATAAGAGCAACAGGATTTAATTATTTGATCCCCATTCAAGATAGCACAGGGCTAACCACAAGCCCTGTGCTAACTTGAATACAGCTGTGGACTTGTATTGGTTGCGTGCTCCATTCATACAATTGTGGGTCAGTGTCGGCCTGGTGTTCAAGGTATGCACATTTCCTGATGCACACTCCATTCCAATTGGTAGCGGTAACACACTATGACGTTGTTTGCCAGGAGTTTAACGCCATTTGGCTGTCTTTATGTTACTGTAAAGGCAAATTATTCAAATGTGGGTAACAGCGGATCTCCTCGCACAACTTCTCTTCAAAACATCTTTTTCTCCGACTTTGCAAACTAGAGGCGCATACACCACCAAATGGATGAGAGTGTGGAACGATACTAGAGCATGCGCAGTCGGTCACAAATTTTAAGCTGCACACAGACATCCACATGGCGTCCGAGCGGACATGGACAGATGACATTTACAGCACGCAGACAAAAGTGGATCCTCGTGGTCACGGAAAGTATGGATTGGTTTTAAACCGGCTCAATGCGCATGCTCAAAGTCAGCAACCAGCAGTGAAATGACAACAGGAGGTGTCATATATACTGTACATATGTAGGGAACCCCAAACGACCCGTTCTGATGATAAATAATTGCAAATTGTAAACTATAATTCATTTAGGGTTCTCTCCTGATGAGAATACTCTTAAAACTGTAAGTTGAGCATCATTATTAAATATATATCGTGATAATTATCGCTATCGATCAAATCGATTGTGAAAATATCTTTGGCCATATTGTCCAGCCCTAATTCTTTGCCATTTTTTTCTATCACTGCTTAGGTTCTTCATGCAGAACTTTAACATTAAAAGCCTACTAGGAAAGGAAGAGGGTGTTTAATGGTATGTAATATTGTCACGCAGGTAAGAACTATCTCTGCTCAACACCTTAAGTATTTATGAGAAACAAACAGTTGCACCATGTTCACTTCACGAACTGGTTGTGTTGGATCAGAAGAATGAATCCTGGCACAATCTATCATTACGATCCAGAGTTTTGGGCATGGATTGGGGAGACTTAAGATGGGGTTAGCAGTAATAGTCTGAATGTAGGCAGGAGATGGTGTTGCACAACGTAGGGTGTGGATGTGCGTCTGTGCGAGTGTATTCAATACAAATAATAAGAGAGAGTAAAAGGAGTGTTCAGCTTCATCGTTTAAAACACAAACTTAATTATCATCTACGGCGTTCCAAGAAAGGAATAAAAGGGAACTATTAAAAACCAAAATATGGGAGGAACTTTCATCTCTGTTTCATGAAGAGCCGTCTGTTTCGTCCGACTCTCCACTTCCAGTCCTCATTTAGATGTCTCTTTGATGCTCCTCTGCTTCAGTAGCCGTGTTATGTGTGTTTCCTGTTTGTTTTTTTTCCGAGAGGGAAAAAAAAGAAAAAAAAAGTGCTGTACTATTTCTTGATTTCTTTCTTGGGGCATGCTTAAAGGAGTTAATGACTTCTGCTACTCAGACAATCTGCATATGAAGAGTTTTGTTCCAAAATGAGATATGTACTGTTTAAAAAAAAAAGGGGGGGTGCCACCCACACATGCCGAATGATTGACAGCTTAAACTTGAAAGCAGAATGTGGTAGTACTTTATGTGGTACTCAATAAAGCATTGTTTGTGTCCTTAGTAACATGTCTATTGGCTGGATACTTCAACGTTACTGGATGGTTATGAACTTCAGCTCTTTTTTTTTTTTTTAATGGACATATAACATTTTGGAATGAAAGTGTTCATATGGTATTGTATTTTGCCATCGTTGTTCGGGACATTTTTTGGGACAGGAAAATGAAAACCCAACAACTGCAAAAATGTAACTGTGTTGCTCCTGGAGACAACTCTAAAATGTAAATTACCTCTCTTTCTTAAAAACCACATGGATTCTGCTGGTTCTGAGAGATTGTTCACCGATTGAATAAAACCTTATCTGTGACTGCTGGATCATGCTTCCCTTACTTCCATCCTCGCTCTTCCTCTTTTGTCTCTCTCCCATCCTTTATTAGAGGTGGCGAGGAAACTTTTCCCGTCCTGTTTTTTTTCCCCCTTTTGTTCCAAATCAAAGGTATCTATGTCTCGTATCAATTATAGAGCCCAGAGCAGCGAGTTAATTTCCAGTATAAACCCTCGCTGCTCCGTCTCTGTCTCCCATTTTGCTCCGCAGGTCTTCCACACCTCTGCACATTCTAATGAGAACCCTCGTTCAAATAATTATATTAGTAATCCCAGGGGGAGACCGGGTAATTTATTCACGGATGGCTTTTTTACTTTGCCATTAATACAACTAGCTTTTATATATTCTTTTCTTCCTCCAGGTCCCTCCCTCCCTCGTTTATTTTCTCACTCTGCCTCTCCAACCACGATGCTGAGCTTTTTTTCTTAGTTCTGATTGTCCCTTTTTCTGTTTCCATCTGCTCGTCCCTCTCCCAGCTCCCCTCAGATAATGACTCCCAGCTCCCCTCAGATAATGACTCCCAGTAAATTTTTCCTCTCCTTCTCTGAGAGCTTCTGTACCACCTTGCTGCGGCGGCAGTGCTTTCCTTTGAATGAATGACAGACGTCCCCTCCGTCTCCTTGTCATCCATCTCACTTTTCACTTCCCGTGCGAACAAAAGATGCGCCTGGTCCTTCCCGCCGTCTGCATCATAAAAAAAGGCACTTTATTTGATTGGCTTTGGAACACAAATCAGTGTCAAATAGTCAGGCAGGAGAACAAGTCTCTCCTTTATTTTTTTCCCCCATATTTTTTCAGTCGTCAAATCCCTTGATGGATCCATTTGTCGAATCAGTGAAAGATCAAATTTGAAATTCTAAAGTCTTGCTGTGAGGGCCAGAAAAAAAACACCAAGAGGCCCTCAACCCTTCCCATATCATTTTGAGAATTTGTGATCATTTTGCCCACAAATGTATTATTGAAGAATATGCACCATGTAAACATAATATTAACCAAAGTATTAAAAGTAGTCTGACACAGGGCCTCTCTAAAGGGCCATCTTAAAGCTGCAGTTGGTAACTTTAATAAAAAATATAAATATCATATTTGCTCAAACTGTCAATATATCCTGCATGAGACAGATAATCTGTAAAAAAAAAAAGGAGCTCCTCTAAGAGCTCCTAATGGCATTTAGAAGATTCCACCGTGCCCGAAGAAGCCGAGGAGTCTCTAACGCAGCTGTCAATCACTGCTGGTGAATTTCAACTGCCAAACTAGGCAGCGCTGATCAAATATGAATTAAGATTCTGTTACTTCGTCGCCTATTTCTCACAGTACACGAAAATATGTTCTCAGAAACATATTTTCGTGTACTGTTCAGCTGTCAAATGAGAAAGTTCCCTCCGGACGGTGGGATTTTATAAATCTCAATGGAATCAATCAATTTAAGATCAAATTAAATCAGAATTATTTTTTTTTCTCATTTATTTGTATATTCTGTGTATGTACGTTGAGAGCAACGTAAAAACAAAAGAGTCAAATTCCTTGTATGCGTACGCATTCATGGCCAATAAAGCTAATTCTGATTCTGTAATGTTATAGAGAAGTTTTCAGAGGAAGCTAATTTGAGATGCTCACCATTTCAGCTTATATTTTGCTTTTTATAGCACATATTACCATATAACTAATTTACAATTAAATTAAATAACCACAAATTATAACTACACACTAAAACTACGGCCCCCGAGAGTCGGGGCCCTCGGTGCAGCTGGTAACCCGGCCACCCTTGTTGAAGCAGCTGTACGCAGCTGGGTGTGTGTGTGTCCTGGTGTGTTAGGTTGAGGGGTTTAGGAGATGTCATCGCTAACCAGCTTGCTAATTGTTTCTATCGATCTGTCGTCAGTGGATTGTATGGCAGGTAAATGGCAGGGACAATAAAACAGGAGCGTTAGCTGCTGTTCTCCTGGGCCAAAACGTCAGCGTGGTCTTGTTGCAACCTTCAGCTTTATTGAACAATTAAAATTACTGATTGGCTGTCAAGTGAACAGGTGTGTGTGTGTGTGTGTGCATGCGTGCATGTGTGTGTGTCTGTCTGTAGGTGTCTGTGTGCGTGTATGTGTGTCTTTGCAAGTTTGAGCTCCATGGATTTTCAGTCACTCTCCTTCAGACATTTTGATAGAAGGGACACAAGCGGAGCTGCATCAATAATTCATAAAGAACCAGTTTATCAGAGCAGGACCCCTACCTTCCTGAAGTTCTGCTTGGGGACACTTCCTGTGCGGGCGGGGTCACACGTCAGAAAGCGGCGTCGGACGGAGGTCCAGGAGGAGTGGACTGTGTTGCTCAGAACCCCCGGGCCCGTCTGAAACCATGCGGGATCGCCCTCAGACCCCCGGACAGAAGGAAAGGAACAAAGGAGAAAGAAAACAACACATAAAGGTGAGAGCACCCACATGATCGGTACCATTTTGCTTCTTCACAAGCTGAGAACAAAGTGTTTTTTGTGTCTGTAAACTTGCGCACAGACACACCATCGAATCAAATAAGATGCAGGGGGTCTCTGCAATTCTACACAGATGGTCGGTTTCTGGTCGAGACAATGCAGATCTGTGATTCCAAAGTTGGTTTGGAAAGGTTGCAGCTCATGGGTTGCCAGATAAGGCCCTCACCCACGCGCTCAACTGAAGCTCGGGGGCTCGGCTTAGTCGCTCAGCAGGAGTCCTTTTAGATCGTGCCCACCCGTGTGTCATTGTTCAAAGCTTCATATACACCTCCCCATGCCAGAAAAAGAGGCACCGCGACTTACCACAACTTGCCCAGTTTGCTTGTCATGGGAAGCGATAGTCGAGAGCCTGGGGGTGGGAGGTCCCCGCTGAGTTTACACAATCTGGCAACCCCGCCGTCGTCCACCATCGCCACCCCCTCGCATTCCATAGCCACCCACCCACTTCACTGTAACCCAGCGTAGACTTGCAGCCAATAAAACTACAATAGATCAGATGCTAAAGACAGGAAAGGAGAGGGACTACAGATTTCATTTGAAATGTGCCAATGTTCTGCTCAGCGTGGATAGAAGGCAAAGAATCTCTGTCTGTGTGTCCTTTGAATATCTCATGAACCGTTCAGCTGTTCTACTTAACACTTGGCAGGTGTATTGATGGGAACACAAGGATGTGCAGTGTCGAAGTTGGTGCAATTTGGACATGCGACACAGTCAATATTAATAAACTTTGAATAAACAAGCGATTGCGGCTGCCGGGGGCAGGGCTTCAGGGCTCTGTGGACTGATTCAAGTATGTCCTCATTGACTGCAGTTCACTTTTGCTGCCGGATGCTTGATGTTCTAATGTTACAACCAAACTCTTCTTCACTTTCCTGGAGTCAACGAGAGATGAGCGCTTCTCGACCACGCTGCAAGCAGCACTTCCTGCTCCTAACGGGCACCACACTGGTACTCATGAGCCATATGACATTATTTGTCTCACTACAGATATGTGCAGCGTACTATAACAAATGTTTTTTACCGCCGCAAAGGGAGTTTATGTCGCTCATGCAACGTCTTGGTCTCTGCTGGTTTTAGATTCAGCAGGAAGTGAAGAAGGAAGTTGTGATATGACACACGGCCATTATTGATGATGTCAAACTTCACAGCAAGATGCTCAAACTGCTCCCGAGTCATTCTGACGTTGAGAGAGTGGAGGATCTCTGCAAGGCACGGTCAGTCGTTAGCATGGAACAGGTAGAAGGGGTAGCTAAGTGTCGTATATGAGTGTCTGTGGTTTGCTGCTCACCCAGGAAGGAGGTGGGGCTGATGTGTCCCTCTTCCTCGGCGCAGTTCCTCTGGATCTCCTTCCAGCAGTGCTGCACAGCCGCACGTGGCCTTCTCTCCGTGCTTACCTGCTGGCTCCCCACTGAGGCAGCACGCCTGGAGGTGCACTGGGGGACAGACTGGGAGAAAAATTAGGGGGGGGGGGGGATTTGATGTTCAGAAGAAAGGCTGCACAACTACACTGAAAAATCATCTTCAGTTTTGCACCAAGCAGCTGATTCTAACGGCATGTCTGCACAGGAGGTGTTCATGCGATTCATGAAATAATTCCACTTGCAATATGTTTGAAAAAAAGCTGTTATCATTCGGAAATAAGTCTTAGTAAGTTAGATCATTTCACTTTATAGTAATTCAAGACACAAGATAAGTTTTGGAATCACCTACAAAGATGAAAACTCTGGTTTGAAATCAAGATGGTACATCATTTACATACGTAACGTAATGCTGTGTCTCCAGAATTAAATAGCAGCTTGATGTCTGGTCTGAGTGAACAGGCATCTGCACGTACAGTAGCGCCTAGCTCAACTGTAACTGGTCCTTTCTTTATATTTTTAAAAACTATTAACACACTGTTATTTAAGGCTACAAAAAGAAAACAGTGAACATTTCAAATCGCTTTTTAATTTCAGAAGGTTAAGAACAGAATTACATTTTTAAACGTGGTTCGGAGTCGTGGTTCTAGTATGTAATTGCAAATAACATTGGAAGTCGACAAAGTTCAATTAATGTTGGGGTTTAAACGGGTTGTTTCTTGTTTCTATGACCAAACAAATACTTGTGCATGGGAGTGTATGTATATAGATATGTATGTATGTGCATGTGTATGTTCTATGTATATATGTTATTATTGTTTTGATATATCTCTATATATGTCTCTCTCTATATATGTATATTTTTATCAAGCGGTGTTATGTTCCTTTAGTTATCCTTTTACCCTGTGTAATAGATAAATAAAATAAAATGTAAATTACTATGATTAATGTTATTATTAGTAATATTATTAATAATAATATCCATAATAATAGTTATTAATGCAATTACAAAATGACTACTAGTATTACTATCTCCAAAATGAAAACTCTTCTCCAAACAAAGTTTCTGAAGAAATATGATGGTGACTGTAAACAGATCTCGACTCCCTTTGTATATACAAAGACAATTTCCACCTCATGTTATTTGCATTATTTGACAGCTGGAGTGTCTTGTAGTCTGTTTATTCTCCCCAAACGGCTGATGTACTGACTGTACAGACACTAGCAGCAGAGCTAACAGAGGCTGTCTGTGTGATTGCTGTGACACAGGCTGCAAGGGGACGTTCTGAACACGGACAAGGCATTTACTTTATTTTGTATGGAAATCGTAAAGAATAATTTATTTGAGCGAGCAAAAATATATATATACTCTGCTCAATACATTTATTCCTATGTTTGCTATTATCCACATAAGTGTACAACAATAACCTCTCTCATTCAGTTTTATTCGTTTTCCAACTCATACATCTCTTGCTCTGTGTGCTGTTTTTAGACGACTGAAATTGTGGCACACTGTAACAGGGACGAGTGCACAGAGCGGGGATGAGCGGGGGGGATCCCGTGATTAAGTGTCCAAGGGTTTGTAAGTGCACAGAGCAGGACATTTGAATAAGTGAAACAGGGTGACAGAGGTCAGTCTTCTGGATATAAATCTATTTCTGTGCACTCAGAATATATACAGTCATTCTGTAGTTTCCAGACTTCTCGTAGGAACATACTGAGCTTTGCAGAGCAGCTGGTGTCTTCATGCATCACAGATCATACTGCAGCATTCAGTAAAAAAAATGTAAAGAATATTCTCAGACTGACATTTATAACTGAGCTTAAGTGATGTTATTGTTTTATTATTTTACGATGATGATCATTTCTATATAAACAGTAGGTTTGACAGATGACAAATGTCTTCTCGTCATGTGCTGTACCTTAGCGCGTTGGAGAGTGGCACCTGCAGTCTCTGGGCAACTCAGTTTTGTTGCTGAAGCTGTTGCTCTGGAGTCAGAGGAAGGCGATGCGACGCTGTTGGTGTGATAACCTGCTGCTGTCCGGCCCAGTGCACCAAAGCGCTTCAGAAGTTTTCTGTACTGCAGCTTCCTCTGCTCATTCACAGGCATCCGACTCCACACACACTCAAACTGAGAAGCAAAAGGAGACACGCACAGAACTAGAAAAGTGCACTCAGTAGAGAGGGAGCAGATCCCTCTCTACTCTCCCAAACAAAGAAGAGTTGAATTACATTGAATTGTCCCTCCGGGCTCCCATACAGCCAAGATAAAGGAGAAGATAATAAAAACGGGGATTTATTCATCTCATATCGTGCCTAACTTTAGTGGATCATAACATATAGAATTAATCTGCAGATTCTCCTGTTCAAAATGAGACCAAACTTTTCTATAGATGTCAGTTTTTGAATCGTGTCAAAGGCCATAATGTGGCCTGCAATAGAGTCGGTAAGGCTTCGATTGCTGGAAATGCATTTTGATACTGAAGCAGTTGTTGATCACTTGCGGCCGGTTAAGAGGAGTGAAGAGTATGGCTGTCACAGTGAAGGAATTTCCCATACGGTGATGATTGGCTCAATAGTGGGATATGCAGTAATTATGCCTTTTCTTTCTTTATTTTTTTACTTCATTTATCCAGATTTAAGTGCTACATAAATAAGCTTTGTTGGTAGGCCATTAATAGGAATATTATTACTTTATAAATAACGAAGAAGTTAAATAGGCATAACGTTATTCTTTCAGCTGAAACTCTTTAGTTGCGCCTGGTTGCTGTGATACGGAATATCTGCGGAAGTAAAAATGGCGGCGGGGTCTATGTGTATTCATTTCTCCGCCATTGTTGTTGTTGATCCCCACTTGTAGCCTACAGGATGTGCCGGTTGGTCTTTGTGGTATTTGTCATGCTGCTGTCGTTTGTTGCAAAATGTAAATACGGGGAGCCCCCATTACAGAGAAAAACAGTTAAATAAAACAGTCAATAATATGTTTTTTCAAAAATTGTAAACAAATACAGTCGTAAATGAGCACAAAAAAATATTAGGCTGATGGATCCAGTATTGTGTGAGATTAGCCGTGGACAGAAAGACACACTCTCTCCCCACAGGTCTACGCCTGGCGGAGATAATAATCATTTGCACTGGGGGGGACTGGAACCCCAAAGAGAGTTACACACCGCACAGTAAATTGGCTTTACAGATGACTAACTTTCTCACACAGTCAATAAGTATCAGCAAAGATGAATTAGATTTTGATTAGAATAATTAAAGAAAACATATCAGACTAAAAAGAATGAAACTGGCAAATGCACTGAAATTCAGACTACTCTCCTCATTTGTAACCATGGACTGATGCCAGCGTGTGTTGTTTCAGCTTGAAAGCACCGGGAGAGTTGTTGGAAATGTGCTTTTTCTCTTAAATCTCTCCTCTTGGAATTTCAATGCACTGGAATATAAGTAAAGAATTTTTGTTATCTGGCTTTACCTGATCATTTGTGAGTTTCAGACAGTGATGATCACGAAGCTGTCTGAACTGCTCTTTGGAGACGGTGGTGCTGTTGGAGGGGTTCAGATCCATCAGCTCTCTGGTGATTTCATACAAGTGACCTGAGACAATTTCCTGGATCTGCTGCAGATGCTCCTTGACCTCGGAGGTCTTCGTAGGGATAGGGGATCCGGTCTTACTCAGGCACCTCTCTGACGTCTGACAAGAATAGTTCAACATTCTGGGGCGAATACATTTAGGTTAGCCTAGCTTAGCATAACATGGCTAATGCAGTCAACGCAAAGACGCGAATAGAGATAAATTAGTGCCAGGCAACGTGAATTACACGGCATGAATTGCATGCTGTGTCGCTGAAGCCATCAGCGTTGACATTCTCCTTTAGTCGCTGTTGTTGAAAAATTATTGTAGCCGTCCGTGGACATCCAGAGCTCTTCGATAGTAACTCATATTTCAAAAGAGACCAAAACAATAATGTTACGGCCGTATTTATCCTAATTTAGATGACGTTATTTTCAGTGTTGATGGAGCAGCTGCAATGTAGCATAGCTCCGATCGATCTGATCTCCATTAAAAAAAAACAAACATTTAAAAAGTAGTTTGCTTGTCGTCTTGCAGACGGACCTGACAAAGCATTAAGACTTTTGGCAAATCTGCATCATGGTGAAGTTATTTCGGCATCCTTTTGAACCATTGATTGCAATTAAATCACAGCAGATTCTGCTTTTTTTTGGCTCATACCATTGCAGTAAAGCCAATTATTTCAGCCGACATGTGACTTGCTTGATACAGTGAATGCAGCTCGGTGAAACACCTCCAGATGATGTTGTGAACCCAGACATGATACTTTTGTTTTTTTCGATATACATATCTGGGACTTTCACAACAGACAAGAAGGCCATGAACGCCTGGAGGATGGACAGCCACAGGAAAGTGATCAGCGGAGAAAATGACGACAAAGAAAAATGAAGCATGTTCGAAATTCCCCTTATACAAATTAGGTGCTGATGTAGTGATTAGTTCTCACAGCCTCTCTCGCAGAAGGACTCTTTCTGGCGCTCGGCATCAGGAGAAGCAGGGGGGCGCTCACACCTCTTCTCTGCTTTATGGTCAAACGCAGACAGGAAATCCATGTAAGCTAGCTTCGAGCCTAAAGAGAGAGGAGGGAGGAAGTGCAACATAAACAAGTTGGTTTCACACTGAATGATTTCAACTACCAGGTGCAGTTTTTAGCCTGCACAGGCAATAAGGCATCCCAGTGGATTAATCCTGCAGAGACCTTCTCCAGCGCCACCATGAGGTGGGATATTTTGTCAAATTACCTACACTAATGACCTTCCTATCAGCCTCAGCTGTTTAGTGCTACAGAATGCTAACATGCTCAAAATTACTATGAGGAACTAATAACTCATGAAATAATGTAATGCCAGCAGTGACCAGCCAGCTGCGGATGGACCCAGATCCGGCTTTACTAATGAGATCTAATGAAGGTATTAATCTAGCAAAATCTGAGTAGTGCTATTTTTTTCATTTCTGTCTTTAATTGTCTCCAATGTTTGTCTTTACAGAGAACGTAAAAGATGCCGTTGACTTGCGCAGGTGATTTACATGCTGCTCTCTGCGGACAGAGCAGCCATAGGTTTGTAACAGGCTTCACATCTCGTCCACTGTCACTGTGCCATCTCTGTTCAGCTCCAGGTGAGTCAGGGAGTCACTCAATCCCTCACAGTTCTCCTGCAAAATCTGTCTATGAATAGAACAACAAGAGCGTGTGATACAAACAGAAACTTGTGCTGCTTTGATTTCATAGATTCAATTAAGTATTTCTGTGCAGACGGATAAGTAAAATATTTTTGCCTTGAACTTTACTCACATCAGATGAAAAAGTATGAGAAAATAAACATTTGAAAACTCTCCACAAGTCCAGCAATTGTTATACATCTGAAAAAAAATGTTTTTCCGCTCTTAGAAATCTAACCTTTGTTTTCACAAAGCTAATAGATTGCAAACCCTATTGTACAACTAAACTTGAAAATGAGTGGAATTTTTAAGAAGCCCTGCTTTATGGCATTCAATAATATTTATCAAGAAAAATATTTTTTATAAGGGCTTAATAATCATAGTGTGTGCAAAATGTTTCTACGCAGTGCTTAAATGTTTGTTCATCCAAACCCCCTGGGAGCTTGTTCAGGAGAGTAAGCGCTCTAATATTATTAATAATAATACAACAAATGTAATAATGAAATGTACTGACACTGCATATGTTTTCTGTTGTGGCTTTTAGGGCATATTTTTACACTTATATCCTGCCCTAGTCATTGAGGAAACTATACCAACTGTGTCTATTATGTTGACTGTTTTTTATTTTTTTATTTTAATGGCTGCATGTATTTTATATTTATGTTATATGTACGTTTCAGGTTCATTAAGTTTAAATCACAACTTTTTTTCATATCAAGCTTCATCAGTGTTTTTGTTGTTACAGTGTAGTTAATAGATATCAAATTAAAAATATTTCTTTAGTTTATTTTATATTGTTGGGCTTTCCAGACTAGAAAAGCCGGTTCGCTCTGTCTCTCCCTTCTTACAGCTGACATCCACCCTGCATTATTTGCACCTTCAACACCTCCATAGCACACGACACATCCATGCAGTGCTTTCACTGTTGATCAGCCCACTCCATTGTTTGTTCAGTGTTAAACTTAGTTTAAACTGTTTATTTCAAGTGACTCTCTTGCGTGAACTCCTTCCTTAACAAAGATCCTGAGCCAGTGTGTGATAACTGGTCAATGTCTCTTAAACTAGCAAGCTCAACCCCTGCTACTAAAGTCCGCCCAATACTGCATATGCCACCTACTTAGCCGGCTAACTAGCTAGTTTATGAGATTGGAATATTGTTCAGCATCAAAGTTTAGTTAAATGGTTGGAGTTCTGCTAGTCCCCAAAAAACACATTAGGTTTTAGGCCATAATGTTCCATAAAAAAAAACAACTTACGGTACCAGCCAAGTCTTGAAGTCCCAGTGAA
>NW_022280324.1:0-21547 GCF_004355925.1 Anarrhichthys ocellatus
TTGACAGGTCTCGTCTCTACGTCACTCCTCCTCAGTCCAGATATGGTTACTTTCTGTTCACTGGTTGCAAAAAGCCAAGATGGCGATGACCAAAATGCTGAACATCGAGGCTTTCAAACTGCGGTCCACAAACCGAAGAGAGACGTCACGACGACTACGTCCACTTCTGATATAAAGTTTGTGGTCTCGAGTCAAGAGTCTAGAGTCGAGCGTCACCATGAGCATGAACATTTTTGGCCCAGAGTTCACAATTGCAGATATTCAAGGTCCACTGTGGATTAATTATTAACTTGGTGACCTTCTGACTGTTTCTCTAGGGCCACTATGAGATTATTGATTGAAATCCTAATAACTATTGGATGGATTGACATGAAAATTGGTTCAGACATTTATGTTCCCAATTTGTCAAGTATGTAGTTGGTGATAGTAGTAGTAGCAGCCGTTTTTCAAGCCAGCCAATTTCTTTGGGGGGAAAGGGGTTCGATGTAAGATAAAGCTCTGGCAGATAATTATCTCCTGCAAACATAGCCTTCAGCTTTCTCTGTAGTTCAATCAGCTGTAGTCGTCCACAACAACTCAGCAGTCCACTTTGGGAGAACAGAGTAGTTGCGATGGTCTGCTGGTATCTGATGAGAGATGAGACGCTCTTTGCCATCTGACTAATATCCTTTCAATGCCCAAGTATCCTCTGTGAATGTGCTCCAACCTGCTGATCTAAAAGTAGATGGAACTGTGACTTTCTCTACTTTTGATCGTATGTGAACACATTGTGATTTCATCTCTGAAGTTCTGGTGGTCGCGGAGGATCTTCTGGCCATCCTGACTGGACTTTTTGCTTTTAGCTTGGTGAGTTGCAGTCCGCTGACTTTATGTCCACCATCTCTCAGTTGCTCACTGGTCGACTGCTGATCCCGACAGCATGAACCTGCTCATCCACACCACAAGAAGAGACTACCTTAGCAGGGAACCCATTGGAAGAACAGGGCTTTTCTCCAATGGATTCAGCTGTTGCATTACCTCCATGGACGCTGGATTCCCGCGATGTAACAAGATCACGCAAGAATTACGGGATCATATATCACACGAAAATCCATCTTGACAGGCTTTAAGTAATACTTCTGTGTCCGGCAAGCCGGAGGATGGACTAATCATAGTCCTTTGAGGAGCTACTGGCAGCTGGAGGCTGTGACGACACAGAGAGGTCTTTGTAAATTCTAAACTACAATGGCTCTTGAAGGAGTTTGCGTAAATGCTGCAAAAAGCATCAGTTCTATCAGAACTGGAGAGTTTTTCTCTATTGAAAAGATGCTTCCGCTTTTCTCCCGACTTGCTTTGGTAGGAGTTTGATTGACAGATGGTTCATCCAATCACCTGCCAAATAGTTTTTGAAAGTGATTACTTTTCCAAATAGTTTCCAAAGAGGGCATCTCAGATTGTTCTGTCTCACAAAGCATTTGGCAGGTTAGCTGTTGCCGGACTGTTGGAAGAATTGGAAAGAAGTTATTTGTCTACTCGGACCTTCTACGACCACAATAGAAATAAGGCTTGAGACTTTTTTTGCATTGTCCTTGATTTTCTTCTATTTGTGCATGTATGGTGTTCTAACCATGTAAGTTTATTTTTCTTTTCAAATGAATTGTAGAGTAAGTGTTACCGGCACCAGACCTAGGGGAAATCTGGACCGGCAGCAAAGGTTACACAGGCTAGGAAGCACTGTGTAGCCAACTGATCTAACTGTGGATTAATACAGAGAGGACCAACGTTAGCGTCATGCTCAGGCCAGAGCTAGTTTTATTCTGAGCTGCGCATGAGCGGAGCCTGTAGCTATGTTCTCTCTAATGGATCCACAGCAGCACCAAAGCGCCATCTACAAAGTGTGGGGGGGGGGGGGGGGGGTGTTTTAATAAAAACTAACATGTAGCATTTCCAACCTACTACATAAGCAAAAAAACACACGCGCAAATTCATCGCGCCACAAATTCGCGTCAATCGCGCCGCCGGTCTCGCGTGGATTTTATCGAAGTGTATTCACTGTGTCTAGTGAGCCACAGGTCGCTGTTTACTACAGCTGTATGAACACTAAATAAACTGATCTGGCGGCAATAAACCGACAAAAAGGGACTCCGAAATAACTACGTAATGATGCCGATTTGTAGGCTACTTGTGTTCTCAATGGAGCTCTGATGGATCGGTGCTAGGCTATGCTAACATCGTAGCAGCTCCACCAACACTCAGAATAACGTCATGTAGACGTAAATACGGCAGCGTCTATTCATTGTTTGTACCATATGGTTTACACACACACATGTATACACATAGTTTGGTCCGGTCTCTATTGATATGAGGTATCGTAGAGCTCTGGGTGAACACAGACGGCTACAGGATTTATTTCCTGATTCAACAACGGCAGGAAGTCAGTGATGACAGGGGAAGCAACTCAACGCTGATAGGCTATCGCACCGGGGCGTAACGCGTCCATCGCGTCGCAAATTCGCGTCCATCGCGCCGCGCCATCGCAAATTCGTGCCGCGCCAGTCTCATCGCGTCTGTCCATAGACTTTGTATGTAATCTACTTGCGCGAATAATTCGCGCCACGTTTGGTGTGAACGCAGCATTACAATGCCCATGCATGCCTGATTTCCTGATCCCAGGCTCTACCCATCTGGTTGTCCTCCAGAATGGTTCTGTCTGTCTGGTCTTCCTCATGTCCGTCCTCCAGAGCTCCACCACCTTTGGCCCCGTCTCTCTGCTCTTCAGCTCCCAGGCCAACTGCCTGTAAATCCTGATTCAACCTCAGTCCTTCTATTACTGGATCTCAGGGTGGCTTTAGATGCCACAGATTTCCTTGACAGGCTGGAAATTCACTTCTGTGTCTCTGGCCCTCGCGTAGGGAAAATCTTATCGATCTGAAAGACCACCGTGTGTTTCCTACAATAATATTAGAACAGAAATTCCTGATGTAATATTATTGTAGGTTACTGAGATGCTGGTCTTTGGCCCTGCTCCACATAGACACCAATTTGATCAAGTAACAGTGACTAGTATTGTGTTTGAGCCTACCCTCTCTTCTGGTCAATAATTCACCAATTGCCTTTCATCACATACGCAACATAACTTAAATTTAAGTTTACAATCCAATATTCATTTGCTCAATGCACTTCTTAAACGGAGAGCGGCGAGGACTCTATTAGTGAAACGTTCTTGATGGACTTTATCCGCAACAATTCTACACTGCTCTCTAAAAAGAGAAGGAAAGAAGCCGATTCATTTCCACTCTAAGAGCAACAGAGGAGTGCAGACATTTGCAGTTCAAATCTTCTGATTCCTCATTTGTATATTATCTCCAGTTGCTATAAGAGCTTACAGTGTTCCCTGGACTGGCAGACTAGTGTCTCCTTCCCTAAAC
Organism: Anarrhichthys ocellatus; assembly: GCF_004355925.1. Classification (NCBI taxonomy): domain Eukaryota; kingdom Metazoa; phylum Chordata; class Actinopteri; order Perciformes; family Anarhichadidae; genus Anarrhichthys; species Anarrhichthys ocellatus. Next base: position 3,408 of record NW_022280324.1, read on the forward strand.
ACCACAGTTCAATGTAGACACAAAGGTCTGGTGGCCTGACATCATTCAGCTTTAATCAAAGCCTCCTTTTACAAACACTGTTCGGAAAAACGACATCAGCTCCCAGCAGCATGGTCTCTTTATTATTCACCAGTAAACCGTTTCTCATAAGGCCAGGCTCTCTGTCAATGTGATGTATGGGGCTCCTATATACATATGATATGGTATTGTCCTGCCAAAACTACCACATGCTCACAGTCTACTTCTTGACAGTTCTTTGTTTAATTTGTCATTCATGAAAAACTTGCATTATTTATAGTTAAACCAGAAGCTTAATTGTTCTGGACCCCACTGACTCGTACTCTTACATCTCTTCCTTTAACACTTAACTAACACTTAGTTTAACGTACTTAACATATATTGTTTGTCTGTTAATCATACTTTATTGTAAATTTTCACAATTTTATATTCATGTCTTCTGCTATGTCAAAATATTTAATGTCGTGCACTAATCACAGAGACAGATCCTTGTATGTGCAAACTAACTTGGCAATAAACCGTTTCTGATTCCTGATTCCTGCCAGTTGAAGCCGACATTACTCGACATCTCTGGTACTGATGAAATATGCTGCCAGCACATTATTTCTATTATTATTTATTTTCTGTTGATGGGATTGTTATATTTTATATTCAACCTTTATTTCTCCACAAATATGACGTATTGAAATTCAAAATCTCTTTTCGAGGGAGTTCTGGACAAAACAGCCACATGAAAACCTTTCTTGTTGCTTTTCCTTTTCTTGCAGATTTCCCACAGTGCACTGCAGTGAATGCACCGTTCACTATTTGTTATATCAAACTTGATAAACAAATGTGTCACATTGATGGGAGAAACATTGGAGGCCATTGAAAGTGACACGCTCCCTCTTTGGATTGCACATGACTGACTTACAAAGCTGCAGTTGACAGTAACGAAGACTTATTGTTGAATAACTGCAGCACATTGAGAAATCATTGCATTGTTCTGTTTCCATGACGAACAGTAAAGAGGATTGTTCTTCCTTCCTAAAGGTCTGAACATTCACATCTCTGGATTCATGTCCCAGGAGCAATAAGTGCTCATTGGCATCATTAACATCACGATTACTGTATCAGTACTTTCAGTACATTACATCACTTTGGCTTCACAGAACAACGTCTTCAGGTGTTTAGAGATTTCTTTCACCTTTAGTCCGTATATAACTGGATTCAATAGAGGATAATAGAGAAACGCTTGTAAAGTCATCATGAAATGTAAATCAGATCCCAGTTGAATTACAATGGCATCATATCCACACAAAGATGAAAAGCAGATTAAAACTATCAGATGGGGTAAACAAGTCTGAGCAGCTTTTTTCCTGACATTTCTACCACTTCTATATGATATCATAAGTATTCTGGTGTATGTAAACAGTATGAAGAGCAAAGGGAAGAGTGCCATGCTCAGCAGCGCCAGCACATCAAATACAGATAGTGCTCTCGAACTCTCACAGAAGAGTTTGTAAAGTGAATTGTTACAAAACAATGCTCTTAAAGCTGAATTACAGAGTTTTGAGTTAGTAACCAGAGTTACTGAGACTGCCATCTCACCAGCAGGCACAAGCCAAGCTAGAACCAGAATACTGGTCACTGTGCTTCTTCTCATGATGGCTGCATACCGCAGAGGTTTACATATCGCCACATACCTGTCATAAGACATGGCGGACAACAGGAAGAAATCTGAAGCACTTAAGTTGTAATATACAAAAAACTGAAAGAGACATGCTGAATATGATATGAGCTGTTCTTCAGATAAAAAGTCACTTAACATCTTTGGGTACATAGCAGTGTTGTAAACAATAGAGTTCAGTAGCAAAGCTGCAATGAAGATGTACATTGGCTCATGGAGGTTCTTGTGTATCCAGATAAGGTACACAATGGTGCAATTAAAGCAGATTGTTAGAATATATACATAAAAATACCTGTATTTGCCCATTTCCACATACCCACCAAGAGTTATATATGTTACATTAAATTGAAAGTGTCATCATTTAAACCCTTACTTCATAAGACTGGTAGACTGTGTAACAAGCATCAATGAATACACTGAGAAAAGAAGTCTCACCATGAAGATTGCATTAATATAGAACATGTATTTGTCATATTCATTTACAGATACCTGACCTCGGACTGCACTTGGTGTGTGCTCATCTTCAGATATAAGAAAGTGAACTGTTTGAGTCCGATGAGCTATCTTATGGCCTTTCCTCACCCTCCATGGATCTCATTAACTCTTTCACATGGAGTTGTTATCATTTGAATAACTTTAGAGGCCTGAACCCATAGGTGTTAAACTTTGTTTGCGTCAGTCTGTGTTCTATTAATATGTTTTTGCGCCTCCTAAAACATCAATTTGTTTACCACATTGCATTGAGAGCTGTTGCAGGGTTGGTGCAAGGCCCTGATCAATGACCTGTATGTGCACTAACCACAATACAACGCACATAGTCAGGTTCAGCTTCAAGTTACACTGTACAATTTCATACAAATGCAGTTTAAAGTCCTGAAACTATTTAAGATATTAAATATAGCAAATTACGAATTTATAAATAACATACATTACAACGCTTAGGCCATCAACATGCCATGACTTGTGTAGGAAGCTGTGCAAATATGTGGAGATAACAAGCTCTCCAAAATGAAACAACTAAATATATTGTTGGTTCCATAACACCACAAAGAAGCGTTTTCTGATCTGACCCCCGACGGGAAGAGTGATATAATTCCATGGCTTAGTAGTTTTATTGTCTACACCTAACTAAGTAGTTTTGTTGTCTAAACCTAACTAACTAGTTTTGTTGCCTAAACCTAACTAAGTAGTTTAGTTGTCTAAACCTAACTAAGTAGTTTTGTTGCCTAAACTTAACTAAGTAGTTTAGTTGCCTAAACTTAACTAAGTAGTTTGTTGCCTAAACTTAACAAAGTAGTTTTGTTGCCTAAACTTAACTAAGTAGTTTTGTTGCCTAAACCTAACTAAGTAGTTGTGTTGCCTAAACTTAACTAAGTAGTTTTGTTGCCTAAACTTAACTAAGTTAATTCCTGAAAAGATTGTATTTATGTAACAAGCAGAAATGTACACGTGTTGCTGGACCTTCATATGAAAACACAAAATGAGGAGTAACTTTTTGTTAGATATCATAAACGAGCCATAAATGAGGATACGTTGTCCGGCCTTCTCTGCTGGCCTAAACAGAATCACAAAGTTATGTCTATTTTATAATTTAATAATTCTTCTTAAATACACTACATGTATTATAATTTATTTAAATATTGTTCCCATTATCTTATTTTCTCATTGCACAGCTACTGTCTTCCTCAGTTGCTCTGCTTCCAGTGCAGCTTGTTTTAAGTAGAGCTTTTATCCAATCAGATCTCACCTCTGTGTCTCTAGGTAAGAACAGAGGCAGAGGCCTGCAGACTCACAAGTGCATCCATGTGCACTTTAAGTGAATGGGGACGATATTGTTGATTGTCATAGTGTTCAACCAATCAGATCTTTAGTTTGACATGTTGGGCGTATTCTTTGACGTGTCAGAGCCTGCTAGCTGGTCTACAAGTACGTGATTGGAAAGTGAGCTAGCGTGACATGTTGGGCGGTGACAATCCCAATATCTGCTGCCTCTGTGGAGCGGACATTTTCAGCCTCAAATGCATTAAAACGTATTCAAGAAATACAACTGGGGAGGCTCGACTGTCTTCACTGGCGTCCATGAATGGAGAAGGACTTCTTACTGGAACTAAAACACACGGATGTACTGAACAACGGTGAGATTAAACTCTTTGTTAACAAAGAAAGGAGGATGGACTTTATCTTTAAATAGTGAACAGCAGCTCTGGTAAGTGAACTGCTTTTGTTTTTACATCTGCAGTAGCTTTAATATGCTTGTTTATATATTATTATTTGTACAACTTGTTTTTATGAAGATGGATTTTTGTTTGGTTTTATATGTGATAGGAACTATTGTTACGTCCAATGTTGCTCTGGGGACATATTTAGCCGGTGCCAGTGTTGGCAACTTGGCGACTTTCTCGCTAAATCCGGCGACTTTCTAAACCCTCATGGAGACTTTTCTTTGTCAAAAGCTACTAGCGACAAATCTAGAGACTTGTTCTGGTGTTTTGACTCTTGACTCTCGTTCTGCACGCGGGTGCTGCCGTGAGCGCCTCTGCCGCCCCAAAGCACTCACAGTCACTCTCACAGAAGCCTCGCGCAGCAGTCAGAGCAGAGGAGACACAGTCTCTGCGTATTCTCTGCAGTTAATGTATTTACAGGTGTTGAGCTTCATTTTTACACGAAACAAATAATAACCGTAGCTGTGTTTCAGCTGCAGGACAGCAGTGAAGGCCCAGGTATAAAATGCACGGCCCACCACTATATATATATATATATATATATATATATATATATATATATATATATAGTATAGGTAGGTACTGATGAGACATATCTTTGGAAAGCTAAGATTATTGTGATTCGATTTATGCAAACCATTTTAAGATACAATCTCAACAGCAGGTACAATCAACGCCTCTGTCAGACCACCAACCAACAAATAAACGATTACAAAATTGAGGCAATTCACTGATGAAGCTTCATAGTAATCCACCCATCGATAATATTCAGATAAAACGTTCTTGTTACATTGGCAAAGGTCCAGACAATCCAATCCAGTCAAATATTTAGTCAAAAACACATTATTACGTCCATACATACCCACGGACTGCTCTTCCATCATTTCAAATTAGCCGGCAGATGTGCCTCATTATTTATGTATTTTCCGTCCTAACTCCAGTTCACATGTAAACATTGCCGGTATCTGGGTCTGGTATATGGCGGCTGCACTCTGACCTTTCGATTGACACCTCACTTGACCCATTAGGAGCTACCATGTCCTGTCCACAGCCTACAATAGCCAACGAGAGTACGCGTTGAAGGAAAGTGCCTGCCCCTCTTCTTTTGTGTAAAGAACGAGCCAATTGCAACCGATCGTTCTGATGACTGACACTTCGTATCGCCAATGAAATTTCGAAAACAACGATCTGGGGAGGTATATATATATATATATATATATATATATGTATATACCTACATAAGGAGGTGTGTGTGTGTGTTTCATTATGTGAACTGCTGACATGTGAGGCAGCGAGCTGTAAAAAAGTAGAATGCAGAAAAGATGGAAAAGTTTTGTCTAGTTTTGTAAATGCAAACTGTTCTTTCTTTATTTTCACATAAAAGGCAATCATGTGATACAGATTCAGGTCAGGAGACTAGGTATGTGACCATGGTTACCAAGCGTCTCCAAATGGCCTTTTTTGGAAAACGCCTCGACATACCCTGAGAAAAACATGTGTAAAATATTAATTTTCTGTGGTATTGTTATCAAATTTGAACTTGGACTAGGTAAGGCTTCATGCTGTGGTCCCATTGTGTTGTCCTTGGCGAGCCACCACGAGGAGGACTCCACAGGGACCGGGCCCAAGCGGGGCGACCTGTCTTCTCTCACAGGCTGAACGTGCCATGAGCTCAACATAAAGGTAAGCAGAAAAACCTTTTCTAAATGTTCTGCATTGGTGGTTTCAATCTGTGAGGACGAAGGGCCGACTGGGAAGGTGTGGAATGTTCCCTGGGCCGTCCTAAGACCGTAAAATAATCTCTGAGAGCGAACTGTGCTTCAGCAAACCAGACGGATGCTTGCGTCTCCCAAAACTCCGGCAGCTTGAGCGAAACTGCGAGCATGGTCATGTTCGTCTCTGGAAACGTCCAGTAGACTCAGGGTCACCAATGTAGGAGCGCGGAAATAAACAAGGACAGCAAACTTCTCTTTTTGGCTGCACACCTCTGTTGCCGTTTATCTCCACTCCCAAAAACATGACAAACAAACACTGACTTCCTTCTCACCTTTAACCCCCAACCTGTCTTACCACTTATATTATATTGTATTGTATTGTGTTGTGTTGTATTGTATTGCTGTTGTTGAAGTGTTTGTTAACAGTTGGGTTTGTGAGTTTAATTGCTCTCAAAGGACAAAGGAGGAGTGGATCTGTTGACCACCTCTGACATAATTACATATTACAGCACAAGTTACCATGTCTTGGTTTGTTTGTAAAGATAGAACATGTTGGCTCAGTTGTTTCTGATCACTGAGGCCCTTGAGGCCCTTGAGGCCCTTGAGGCCGTCACACTGTGACCACTGGGTGATAATTAGCTGTTTGCAGAGTGGCTGTACTCAGGCCGTCCCCTGAGGTCCACACACACTAGACACTCATTAGTGTTTCATCAGCTGTTGTTATCTCAGTAGATTGCATCATACCGATCGGACACACACACACACACACACACACACACATAACTTTCTTACCACATTCTGACCTCTTTGACCTCCTGAAAGAGTCTTTGTCACATCGTGACTCTGCTGGAATACTTCAGACATTCTGATGATGATCCGGCTCGACTAGAACTCTTTTTCTTGTTTTATTGTCAGAATAAAGTGCACTTCTGCAGGAAGAGGAGGAATATATGTTTATATATATGTTAATGAAATACATACAGACGGAGTGGTCCAATAGTTAGTGGAAACTTTCCACTAACTATGGCGGTCCGTGCATTTTATACCTGGGCCTTCAGTGCTGTCCTGCAGCTGAAACATCTCCTAATAACCTCATTATGAGCCACAGCTACGGTTATTTGTTTCTGTTGGTGTAATAATACACGTATTCGTATTAAACCGTTCGGTACGAGGCTAAGGAACCGAACAATACGTTTGAATAATACTGGTGCATTTGGAAAATGCAGAAGCTTAAATTGTGGGAAATATAATGTTTTTCGGTGGACTGCGCTCACGTAGGAGACAACGGGCTGTGACCTCTGAACCCGGAACAAAAACAAAAGACAGCTGAGGCCCCGCACTTGTGGGAGGCTACGCTAAACTAGCTTAACAAACAATAACTCCACGCATGACGCTATGCTTCGTAATTAACGGACAATGCGTCTAAATCTATATAATTAACACAATGACAACAACAAACTCACAAGAACCAGTCACATATATTATATGACAACAAAGCAACAAATCAATCCAGCAGACCTGCAGCAACATGCATTCTGCTGCACACTGGAGGGCCGTTCAGATACTAGATGTAAAAAAACAAACCAGTTGACTTAAAGACCAACTCCATCCTCCTTTCTTTGTTGACTAAGAGTTTAATCCGGTTAAATCACAACTCACTAATCTGTTTCTCCTCCTTCAGCCATTGAGTGTTAAAAACACAAAGCTAATCTACACCAAGCAAGATGCTAAACATGTTATAATTTCTTCCATATCTTTCAATTTGAACTCTTACTACTCCAACTAAGCTTTGCCAGCTTCCTTAAGTTTAGTTTCACGATGGTCACGTGCTCGCCCACTGACCAATCACAGCACACTGCACCTCACTGCAGAGCTGCACATGGACACTGAGCTGCACTAATGCTGACGTACCTGTTGGCCAGCTAGCAGCTCTGACACGTCAAAGAATACGCCCAACATGTCAAACTAAAGATCTGATTGGTTGAACACTATGCCAATCAACAATATCGTCCCCATTCACTTAAAGTGCACGTGGATTCACTTGTGAGTCTGCAGGCCTCTGCCTCTGTTCTTACCTAGAGACACAGAGGTGAGATCTGATTGGATAAAAGCTCTACTTAAAACAAGCTGCACTGGAAGCAGAGCAACTGAGGAAGACAGTAGCTGTGCAATGAGAAAATAAGATAATGGGAAAAATATTAATATAAATTATAATACATGTAGTGTATTTATGAAGAATTATTAAACTATAAAATAGATATAACTTTGTGATTCTGTTTAGGCCAGCAGAGAAGGCCTTGCAGGCCCTGACGGCCACCCACTGATGGAAAGATAGAAACATGTATTTGGTGGAGAAACTGTACTTTTACTTTGAGTATTTGTACAGTGTGGTATAAGTACTTTTACTTATGTAAACAATCAAACGTGAGTACTTCCTCCACTGAAAAAAAGATGATTCAGGTCCTGGATATAAAACAGCTGACGAAGCTCTAAAATGACATCAGCGATAAAAACAGCTGGTGTTGGTGTGATGTCACCTGACACAACACTTGGAGGTCCTCAGAGATTCATCTTCAGTCTGGATATGATGAAAGAATTAAAGAGAGGAAGATACTAAACCAGCTGTAAAGACTGAGTGAATTCAAAGTCTCATATTTACATCCATGCTTCCTTCACTCGCGTCGTTTACATGGAAACCATGAAATGTGTTTTTAGACAAATGAGAAGTTTCCTCTGAAGTTTCTCATGAAGACGTCTGTTTCTGATGAAGATGGACCAACTGATCTCAACTGATCACAACTGATCACAGCTAGTGAGTTAAGTTCAGGCAACTAAACTACTTAGTTAGGTTTAGACAATAAAACTACTTAGTTTTGCGCAAGAAGAAAAATGTAATGGTGGTCTAATGGTGTAATAATTGATATTAAATAGAATTTTAAAAAATTTAAGTGGGATTTTTCACAAAAACATGAATTATAGAAATTCCCTTTGTAACATTTCAATTTTAAAACTTACAATTTAATAAATAAATGCACTTCCGCTCCTGCCGCCAGACAGTCTTTTACATACACACTAGCTAGCCTAGCTTGTGCAGCTAACGTCAGCTAACAGCTAACTTCATTCATTCAGCAACATTCATGCAAATATGCTAAATTGGCTAAAATCTGGGAAACTGTCAGGTGGAACATCTGAAGCTATCAGTCATAAAAGAGGAGAGGGACAGAGAGAGAGAGGGACAGAGAGAGAGAGGGACGGAGAGAGAGAGAGAGAGAGAGGAATCGGAGGCGAGAGAAACGGAGAGGTGCGTTGGGGAGAGACCGGGAGATCGAACGGGAGTCAGAGAAAGATGAGACGGAGGAGACCGAAAAGGAGGAAGGGATAGCACAGACAAATGGGGAGCACATCGGACCATCGCGAGTCAAGGTGAAAAAAGAGGAAATATGATGAAAATGATCTGGTCTGGGCTTCACTTGGATTGGCAATGCAGATTGCCCAAAGCCACAGTGCGTGGTGTGCAGTGAGGTTCTGGCTAACAGCTGTCTGAAGCCCTCTTATTTACGTCGCCACCTGAACACCAAGCATGCCAGTGCAAGTCTAAAGCCCCTTACATTTTATATATCGAAATTGGAGGAGTTACAAAACAGCCCAAAACAACTGCAGTCTCATTCATGTGTTGGGTCTACAAAACACGCACTACGGGCTTCATATCTGGTCAGTTACAGAATAGCAAGAAAGGGGCTACCTTACACAATCACCGAAGACGTGTGCTCGCCAGCTGCCAAAGAGATGGTGGAATGTATGATTGGAGAGAGTAACTTTATTGTAATTCGATTCAGATTAATGTAACTGCTATGTATGGTTAATTGTAAATTAAATGTGATGCAATCTGCCTCTGAGCCTGTGCGTGTGTCCTCGCCATCCTTATTGCTCTTTAAAAGTGACGCCTTGTGTAACTGAAATTTATTGAAACTTTATTGCAGTGTTTCAGGGCGTTCTCACACCCGTAGTTCGTTTGCTTTGTTCCGATTCAGGGATTAATATGATACAATGTCGCAGTTGCCCCTTTGTTCGGTTTGTGTTCACACTGCAACATTTAACAGCGGACTAAATCTTGTAAACAAACGCCACGTGCGAGTAAACTGTTCTCTCATTGGTCCGATTGTTATGCGGCTATAAATAGGCTCTGTTGATTTTTTCAGGTGTGGGGGATTGGGGGTGCGTGAACCTGGTTGGGATGTAGAACGGGGTGCGTGGCCTAAAAAGTTTGGGAACCGCTGGTTTAGACGACTAAACTACCTAGTTAGGTTTAGATGACAAAACTGCTTAGTTAGTTAGGTTTAGATGACAAAACTACTTAGTTAGGTTTAGACAACAAAACTACTTAGTTAGGTTTAGACTACAAAACTACTTAGTTAGGTTTAGACTACAAAACTACTTAGTTAGGTTTAGACTACAAAACTACTTAGTTAGGTTTAGACGACAAAACTACTTAGTTAGGTTTAGACGACAAAACTACTTAGTTAGGTTTAGACGACAAAACTACTTAGTTAGGTTTAGACGACAAAGCTACTTAGTTAGGTGTAGACAATAAAACTACTTAGCGGAACTTTTTGTCCTTCAAATGGCCGTTTTAGGGCCATTTCAAGGACAAAAAAGGTCCTCCAAATGGCCATTTTTAGTTATAAGGTAACTGCCATTTCAAGGACAAAAAGGTCCGCGAAATGACACTTTTTCAGTAAGAAGGGAACTTTCTGTGTCATCTTTAAGTGTCATCTCAACTCCATTTGATTGGACACTCATTTCAGCCAAAAATCCCAACCCGAGTGGCCCTTTTTTTCTCATTCCTCAAACAATATCTCCAATTGCTTTGTGCTAGGAGGCTGAAACTTATGAGGTGGCATACCTGGGAACAGCCCACCAAGTGTGCAAAGTTTCAAGCAAATCGGATGACTTTGTATTTTCAGGCATATTACACTCATTTGCCCGATGATTCAAAAAAATGCACTTTCTCCAATCATTTTCATTTTCATTTTCATACCTTTGAGAAGGTAGTTTAGTCCAAATTTCAGCCTCCTAGCCCATTGTTTTCTTGGGGTATTTAGACCAAATAAAGAGAAAATGCCATAGTTGACTATGCAAAAAGTGTTTGGAATTTCCCATTGGTTTTCATACCATTTAATCTTAGGGCAAAGGTTGAATTACTGTGAAAATCAGCCTCCTAGCTTATTGTTTTCTGGGGTATTTAGGCCAAATAAAGTCAGAATAAAGTCAAAATGCTATAAAATTACTATGGGAAACGTGTACAGAATTTCCCATTGATATTCATACCATTTAATCTATGGGATGATGGGGTATCCCAACCCAAATTGCAGAAATTGCCCCTAAAGGCATTGGAGAAACTCGGGACAATTAGTGCCATTTGGGGTGGGATTTTTGGCTGAAATGAGATCCTCAAATGTATTTGAAATGGCCATTTTCGAGTTATAAGGGAAGATGAGTTCCCTTATAATTCAAAAACTGCCATTTGGAGGACCTTTTCGTCCGGGAAATGGCAGTTCCCTTATAACTAAAAAGGGCCATTTTCACTACATTTGATTGGGATTTCATTTTGTCCAAAAATCCCAACCAAAATGGCCCATTTGTTCTCATTCCTCCCATACAATATCTACAGTATGCTCTGGGCTAGGATGCTGAAACCTATGAGGGGGCCTACCTGGGAACAGCCCAACAGGTGCGCAAAGTTTCAAGCAAATCGGATGAGTTTGATTTTTGAGCAAAATCAATGCCATTGCCTTACTTTGCCTGAGATGCCAAAATGTCACAATTTGAGATGCTAGCCCCAACAAACTTGCTGTGTGTGTTGCTATGAAGTCACAGAATATGTGTATGATGTTTGGTGGCTGTAGCTCATTTAGATCAAATTTCACCATATGTGGTGAAGATGCCAAAATGGCACATATTAACCCGAAAGGCATTGGGAAACCCGGACAATTACTGCCATTTGGGTCAGGACTTTTGGACAAAATGAAATCCCAATCAAATGTAGTGGAAATGGCTGTTTTCAAGTTATAAGATGAGTTCCCTTATAATTCAAATACGGCCATTTCGAGGACCTTTTTTCCGGGAAATGGCAGTTCCCTTATAACTAAAATGGTCATTTCCAATACATTTGATTGGGCTCTCATTTCCGCCAAAAATCCCAACCTGAGTGGCCCATTTGTTCTCATTCCTCCCATACAATATCTACAGTATGCATGAGGCATGAGGGGGCATACCTGGGATCATCTCACCAGGGGTGCAAAGTTTCAAGCAAATCGGACGAGTTTGACTTTTGAGCAAAATCGATGCCATTGCCTTACTTTGCCGGAGATTTATTAGAATTGGAGTCGGTCCAATCATTTTCATTTTCATACCAGTGGATCTATAATTTCAGATGATAGTACAGCTTCCTACCTCAAAGGGTTGTGGAGATCTTCCAGGTCAAATGTCAGTTTAACTCAAAAAGTGTCATTCTGACTACATTATTATGGAATTTCATGTGGCCCAACCATACTGACCAAATAGCAACATTTGTCCCAAAACATTGTTTCCGTACAATTGAGCATTGGTCCAAGATATCAACGTTTCAAAGCGGGATATCGAACGGTTGAGAAGATACGGCAGTTTAAAATGTCGATCCAGGATCCCACGGAGCTGGCCCTTAATCGGCCCAAAAGTTCCCATCAGTCCCGCCGCAATGGCCCAATTGTTCCCATAATTGTTCCCATGGTTTTGGAGTGGCCCTTTTGGGGCCAAATGGCCGGACCCGAATGGCAGTTTTGTTCCGGAGTGTCCTGTGAGTGGCGCCCCCCGGTGGACAAAAAAGATAAAGGGTCGTACAGGCAAACTGTTCCCGAACTTTGGAAAATCGTAACTCGGCGACCGCAGGTCTGAAGGGAACGCCGTATTCCCGCGTTAGACTAGGGCAAATACTATATAGGGCCCCGCGCCCTCCCGATTTTTAGCGGCGCTCCTTCCGTCCGTTAGGGGGGGGACAAAAAGGGAGGGTTTTATCCTTACCTCCAATGCAACTTTGCTCCGTGTGTCCCCCGAGTCCCTAGGGGCGGTTTAGACGATAAAACTACTTAGTTAGGTTTAGACGACAAAACTACTTAGTTAGGTTAAAATAATGGGATCCAATGAAATGCGTCCACTAGGTCAACTGAGGCAAACCAGTCGCCTTAGATGATGACCCGTAAATGAAGTAATCACAGCCCATGTGGTGTGATTAGGCTCACTGTCGGGGCGCGACGGTCACAAATATCTCAATGATAAAAACACCATTAACATATCTGGAAGGTCAGAAGGTCAATTCCTTGTTGGATGCTTTAGAAACAGGAGGTCTTAAAATCTAAAATTGAGTAAATATGTATCAGCCAAATCAAATAGTTTACAGGATATTCAAACTTTATTTCTTTATATTATATTTAATACTTGACTTGTTTCTTTACAGGGTTTGTATAAAGAGAATAAAGTAGTCCATAAATATGAGATATGAGTTTACAGTTGATTATAATCCCTCCTCGGCATTGTGGAGGTTGGTTTATGGCTTTTGTTACACTCGTCTTTTTGATTCTTCACAGTTAATTTTGTTTGCATGCCCTCTGGTGTTTCTGAGATAATGCAACTAACGGTGCGTAAAGTACAGACACCTTTGTGCATGCTACGGTTCCAAGCACGAGTATAAATAAAGCTGTACACTCGACTTTCATAGCAGGGGCCTCAGAAACTTGTTGAACCCTCTGACCTCACCTCCAAGAGTGGCGATCTCAGTTGCCTTCTTGTTCTGAGGATCTGCTGCTGCTGAAAACAGGCTGGCCTTGACGGTGGGGGATGACTAAAAAACTGCTAACTGAAACCCAGAAACCACCCAGCTAGCAGTCGTCGATTGGCTGTTTGGGTTGAATAGATAGGTGAAGTCCCGCACCTTCGGGTGGACGAACTTGGGACTTATTTCAGAATAAAATATATACGGTATTCAACGGTGAGAGACAAATATTGTCTTTATCAAGTTTGAATTGTGCCACGAATTACACATATGATGTTTGTGTATTTAAAAGATGATTTTGCTCGTCAAGAAAGTCGACAGGTTGTCTTCAACTTTTGAAGTCTAAGATTGTGAAAACACGTAATTTGAAAGACAACACACCCAAAAGTAGAGTAAGTGACCCCTCTCTCTGAAGCTACAATGCCTGTGTGTTTTATCAGATAACATAACGTTACATTTGGAACATAGCTAAGTTAGCTAGCTAGCAAGCCAAGCTAATGGCCATGTTGGTGACGCACACTGAGTGAGAAGTTGTTTACATGTTTGCAGCTTTTCCTTTGCAGAGCGTAATGAGCTCCATGGAGGCTGAAGCAGTCTGATAAAAACAGCCCACATTTCTCTGTTTGTGTGTTTGCTGGTGCACCAAGGTACGGATGACTGAATCAAATCCTGTGATGCAGGTGATAAGAGACTTCTAGTCAGGCACCTGTTTCATCCATTAACATTTTCTTTTAGACATCCAGAATGAATAATGAATCAAATGTGACATATATAACTCTTGGTGGGCATGTGGAAGTGCACAAATATGGATTTCTGTACTTTGTGATCATGTTTACAGCATATCTTCTAATAATCTGCAGTAATTCTACTATTGTGTGCATTATAGTGATTCACAAAAGCCTCCATGAGCCTATGTACGTATTTATTGCAGCTTTATTAATCAACTCTGTTCTTTACAGCACTGCTATCTACCCAAAGCTTCTGATTGACTTTTTATCTGATAAACAGAGGATATCTTACTCGGCATGTATCTTCCAGTGGTTTATATATTACACTCTGGCTGGTTCAGAGTTCTTCCTGTTGTCACTCATGGCCTATGACAGATATGTGTCTATATGTAAACCTCTGCAATATCCAACCATCATGACAAGAAACACTGTTAAAGTCCTCCTGATTGCAGCTTGGATTGTGCCTGCCTGTCAGATGTCAGTGCCGATGCCGCAGAGTGCTTCTAAAAAACTCTGTAGCTTTACTTTGAAAGGAATCATTTGCAACAGCACAGTTCACAAACTTCACTGTGTGAGATCACAACTGCTGAACATATACGGCTTGATCGTGCTTGTAGACGTGGCACTCCTTCCTTTGCTCTTCATAGTTTTTACATACATAAAGATATTTGTAATAACCTATCGAAGCAGCAGAGAAGTCAGGAGCAAAGCTGCACAGACCTGTTTACCTCACCTGCTGGTTCTAATCAGCTTTTCTTGTTTGGTTACGTATGATGTTCTTTCAGCTCGACTGGACGCTGATTTTCCCAAAACTATACAATTTATATTGAGTTTACAAATGATGTTGTATCATCCTCTCTTTAATCCGATCATATACGGACTGAAAATGAAAGAAATTTATAAGCACCTGAGTGGATTGTTCTGCAAAACGGTCTAATGCAGAAGTGTCTCAACCTTTTTCCAGTCAAGGACCCTTTTAATAAGATGGAGGATATACTGGAGACTCCCTCATGCATGTCCTCTGAATATAGTGATGTGAAAGAACAACACAGGAGAAATGTATGAGACAGATATTAGACATGTGATTGTAAGAGTTAAAGATTAGATTAGAATGTAATCTATATTAATTTTGATGTGTATATCAGTGAGAACACATGAAATGAAACTATCTAGTCTCAACAATTCTAAGTGATGGAGAGATCATTTACACTGTGGCCTGTAGGTAATACACGTAGCACGTAGCATGTAGCATGAAGCGTCCATGTGCCACAGTATCAAGCACCATCAGCTCCAACAATGTGATCATAGTAGTTAAAAACAGCCGGCTGTGACACTCCAACTCTAAATACAGAGCGCTTCATCAGGGTGACTAACAACACAACACAACATTTTTATTCTATCGACACTCTGAATTGTTAGTTTGTGATGAACTTTACCGGCATCATTGTTTCTGTGTGTCTCGTTAAATCAACAGCGTGTGCTTCTGGACCACAGTTCTGCATTCGACACTGTAGGACCAGGACTACACTGAGACTGGTTCATACAGAGGATCAGGACTAAACTGAGACTGGTTCATACAGAGCAGGGGTCTTCAACTAAAATTCCAAAAGGTCCAGGTTGAGAAAATCTCCTCGGGCAAAGGTCCGGAACATTACAATAATATCTAATTCGCGCTATTTAGTGCCATATATATATATATATATATATATATATATATATTCAAGAAGTCTAGTAGTAGTAACGTCTCTGTGTCGTCAACAACTGTCAAATCAAATAAATAAAGTACACATCAATTATATTTTAACCAATTATTATTCTCACTTTTCAAATTTAACTGGATGGATTATAAGTAATACATAGAAATACATAAATACATGTTCTTCTCATTTCAAGTACAATAAGGTCTAGATTAAAGAATAACTGACGTAACAGGTTTTCAAAAATGTGCATCTTAAAATAAAGTAATTCATTTTAGAAAAATGAATTTCACTGAATTGTCCTGCAGCTTTAAATTCAGTTCATTCAGTGTGAAGTGATGTCAATAAAAAGCCACAATATTATATTTTTGTCTTCTACCAAGAGAAATCAGTGAGCATGGACTTTATCTGTGGTTATTAAACCACTTGTTTCAGCTCTATTCTCTCTGTTAACATCATTGGACAGTGAATTAACGTGTCAGGATTCTGATCATTTTGGGCTCTTAGGTTTATTTTCTGTGTCTTCATTTAGATGTGAGTGGATACGTTTGTTCAAAAGAGTTGTGCTTTGCCTCGTAGTGCGCTTCATTTGCCGCTTTTATCAATAGTTACGGTTTCTGAACATATGAGACATGCTGGTTTTAACTGATGCAACTGCAAAAGCAGAGACAGTTATTTAACAATATGTTAGGAGTAGTTACAGTTATACAGTCTTACAGTTACAACCGGCCCTTTGAGGGAAACATGATGCTGATGTGGCCCGGAGTGAAAATGAGTTTGACACCCCTGGGTTAGAGGATCAGAACTACACTGAGACTGGTTCATATGGAGCAGAGGTCTTCAACAGGGGGTCCGCGGCCCCTAGGGGGTCCGCGGAGGCACTGCAGGGGGTCCGCGAAATCTTTGGTTGATTAGACAATTAAAAAAAAAAAAAATGTATATATTTTTTTCTCTAAACATGAATGTGTCCATTATTTTAATAGTTCAGTATTGTATGAAAGATAACAGGTATGTTTATGCATGGCAGTGGCACTAATAGGCCATCACTCATTTTCGTTTCCACATTTATGTTAAAAATGAAAACATCAGTGTGAATAGCTTGTATGATGATTATCATGCAATTGACAGACAATGTTGATGTTGGCATTGGTATCAGCTGACAAGGTGTGTTTATAAATGGCAGTGGCACGGCCTCCCTACTCACTGTACCTTGCACATGTTTAAAATAAAAACATGAATATATGAACCTGTGTATTATTAGAATAGCTTAGTATTGAATTCACAATAAAGAGGTATGTTTATACATGGCACTAGGCCCATTTAATATAAAACACAATTTGATACAATATATATATAGTCAGGAGTCCCTGCTCCATCTCTATCAGTTTTGGGGTCCTTGGCCTGAAAAACGTTGAAGACCCCTGATATAGAGGATCAGGACTACACTGAGACTGGTTCATATAGAGGATCAGGACTAAACTGAGACTGGTTCACATATCTACATGAACCAGTCTCAGTGTAGTCCTGATCCTCTATCAGACCTCCATCAGTACAGAGACCATCAGAGAGAAGATGGTCTGTTTCTATAGAGTTATTCTTGATGCTCGTCATCGGAGCCACCGGGTCGGATTCTGATGAAACCAGATGAAATCATGCAGGTTCACCAGAACCTCCTTCAGCTCAGACTCGTTATTATCTTCACACTGAGTTATTGTTTACCCATCTGAGGCCGTCTTCTTTGTTTTCATGAATATGAGGCAGCTGCACACTGTAAATGATCAAAGTCTACAAATAGTGGTAATAATAACTAAATGCTTTCTTTGATTTATTCTTTCACAATTTTTTTTCACAATTTTTTCACAATCCATATTTGTGCACTTCCACATGCCCACCAAGAGTTATATATGTCACATTTGATTCATTATTCATTCTGGATGTCTAAAAGAAAATGTTAATGGATGAAACAGGTGCCTGACTAGAAGTCTCTTATCACCTGCATCACAGGATTTGATTCAGTCATCCGTACCTTGGTGCACCAGCAAACACACAAACAGAGAAATGTGGGCTGTTTTTATCAGACTGCTTCAGCCTCCATGGAGCTCATTACGCTCTGCAAAGGAAAAGCTGCAAACATGTAAACAACTTCACTGCATATTTCAAACTTGATCATATTCAGCATAACTAACACATAGTTCAAAAAAACATGTTAAAACACACACAAGGGGGAACATGTCAGTATCTCATGGACTTAATGCACAAGCAAACATTTGTCAACATATCATAT
>NW_022280324.1:51547-54622 GCF_004355925.1 Anarrhichthys ocellatus
ACACACACACACACACACACACACACACACACACACACACACACACAACACAGTTATGAGCATGATGCCTTCAGGTACTCGATCATTTATCTTATTGAAATATTGTGCAAAAACCAGCTGTTGCAGCTCATGTTGTGTAGCGCGAGTGTGTGTGTATGTTTGTGTGTATGTGTGTGTGGATGTGTGTGTATGTGTATATGTGTGTGTATGTGTGTCTCTGTGCGTGTGTGTATGGGTCTGTGTGTGTGTGTGTATGTCTGTGTCTGTCTGTCTGTGTCTGTCTGTCTGTTTGTGTGTGTGTGTATGTGTCCCTGTGTATGTGTGTGTGGCTGTGTGTATATGTGTGTGTGTATGTATGTCTCTGTGCGTGCGTGTATGTCTGTGTGTGTGTGTATGTGTGTGTGGCTGTGTGTGTGTATGTGTGTCTCTGTGTGTGTATGTGTATGTGTGTGTGTATATGTGTGTATGTGTCTGTGTGTGTCTTTGTGCGTGTGTCTCTGTGCGTGTGTGTATGTGTGTGTGTCTGTGTGTAAGTGCGTGTGCGTATCTGTGTGTGTATGTGTGTGTGTGTATGTGTATATGTGTGTGTGTGTGTACCAGTGTGGCCCTTGAAGGTGGTCACCAGGCTGCAGCTGTCCTGCTCCAGCTTCAGGATGGTCACCTGACCCGACTGGTCTCCTACGAAGGCGTGTCTGGTCTCCACGTCAAACCGGGGACAGAATTAAGGTCCATGAAGAAGAAGAAACTTCTGATTTTATTGCTATGCTAAGGTTAGCATGTGGAGGCTAGCAGGCTGAGGCCTGATGCTTCCTTCAGCACAGCACGCCTGTTGTTAGCTCTCCCATTAGCACAAGCTAACTGTTAGCTAATCTCAACATCTGTGGTGTTGAACTGGACTGTTGTCACAATATAATCAGAGGATACTGGAGGCCGGACACCCAGGCGGCGGTGCGGTGCGTCCCCAGCTGCTGGCCGCTCTCTGAGCAGTGCCAGTTGAAGCTTTTGTCCTGACCGGTGCTCAGAAGCCACTCCATCTCCAACACAAACAGCACCACTGTGACCCTGCCCTGATGGGCTGTACACACACACACACACAGAGACAGACACACACACACACACACACACACACACACACACACACACACACACACACACACACACACACACACACACACAGACACACACACACACACACACACACACACACACACACACACACACACACACACACACACACAGAGACAGACACACAGACACACACAAACAGACAGACACACACAGACACACACACACACACACAGAGTGTCAACAATTTAAAACAGTGTGTAATCAACATGTTAAGCCTGCAGAACTGGACAGGAATAACTAAACACATCTCAGGTGTAGAATCATGAAGCTCCAGCTGCAAACCGGTTAAAATAGTGAAATCAGGATCTTGTGCCTCAGAGGTTATGAATTCCTTTTATTGATTCAAACATGTTTTTCTGAGTTGCAAATAACGTCAAACTCCACGTCAGGACGTTATTTGCGTAAAGATTTCAAACTCCGCCTTGCATTGTAAACATATATATATATATATATATATATATATATATATAGAGAGACACACACACACTTCCTGTCTCACCCTGGTAGGTGCTGGCTGGGGTCATCTTGTTGTAGTCTTCTGACAGGATAAACTCCTGAAAGACAGGAAGTGGTCATAAAGCATCTTTATGTTACTCTGTTCTAATTTCAGCCAATCAGATTCCTCCATTTACACTCTTTGTTTAAGATCCACCAGAGGGGCGTTCACTGACCTGTTTTATAATCAGACAACAGTCTGGTGTTAAACACAGACTGTATTTCTAAACTGAAACACTTTGACTTCCTGCATGGGAACAGGAAGTGATAAAACGCTGAGTCATGTCTGGGTTCAGGACTCATTCCTGCAGGACTCGTTTTGCAGAAAGATACAAATGTAAATGACTAGAACTAGAAGTAGAAGTAGAAGTAGAACTAGAAGTAGAACTAGAAGTAGAACTAGAAGTAGAAGTAGAAGTAGAAGTAGAACTAGAAGTAGAAGTAGAAGTAGAACTAGAAGTAGAACTAGAAGTAGAACTAGAACTAGAAGTAGAACTAGAAGTAGAACTAGAACTAGAAGTAGAACTAGAAGTAGAACTAGAACTAGAAGTAGAACTAGAAGTAGAACTAGAAGTAGAACTAGAACTAGAAGTAGAACTAGAACTAGAACTAGAACTAGAAGTAGAAGTAGAACTAGAACTAGAAGTAGAACTAGAAGTACTGAGGTTGTTCTGACATGAAGAGACTTGTTCCAAAAACAAACTAACTCCCACTGAAGCAGCGAGTGGACGGTAATAAACACGCTGCATGTTATTATATATGTATGTTATTATATTATGTTATTATATTGTTATGTTATTATATACAGTGGTGGGCCGTCAGGGCCAGCTAAGCCTTCTCTGCTGGCCTAAACAGAATCACAAAGTTATATTTTCTAATCTAATATTTTTTCATAAATACACTACATGTATTATAATATTTTTCCCATTATCTTATGTTCTCATTGCACAGCTACTGTCTTCCTCAGTTGCTCTGCTTCCAGTGCAGCTTGTTTTAAGTAGAGCTTTTATCCAATCAGATCTCACCTCTGTGTCTCTAGGTAAGAACAGAGGCCCGAGGTCCTCTCGAGAGACTTTGCAGTTTAAGTGAATGGGGACGATATTGTTGACTGTCATAGATTCCAACCAATCAGATCTTTAGTTTGACATGTTGGGCATATTCTTTGACGTGCCAGTGGCACTGGGGTAGCCTCCTAAGTACGTCAGCATTAACGTGCGGCGTAATTGGTCAGTGGGCCACCGCGTGACTAATGTGAAATTTAAGGAACTGTAGTAGGACAGCACAGATGTATGTATGTTATTATATATGTATGTTATTATATATGTTATTATATATGTCTGCTATTATATATGTATGCTATTATATATGTCTGCTATTATATATGTATGTTATTATATATGTATGTTATTATATATGTATGCTATTATATATGTATGCTATTATATATGTATG
>NW_022280324.1:54632-62884 GCF_004355925.1 Anarrhichthys ocellatus
TATTATATATGTATGCTATTATATATGTATGCTATTATATATGTATGTTATTATATATGTATGCTATTATATATGTATGTTATTATATATGTATGTTATTATATATGTTATTATATATGTCTGCTATTATATATGTATGCTATTATATATGTATGTTATTATATATGTCTGCTATTATATATGTATGTTATTATATATGTATGTTATTATATATGTTATTATATATGTATGCTATTATATATGTCTGCTATTATATATGTCTGCTATTATATATGTCTGCTATTATATATGTATGCTATTATATATGTATGTTATTATATATGTATGTTATTATATATGTATGCTATTATATATGTATGCTATTATATATGTATGCTATTATATATGTCTGCTATTATATATGTATGCTATTATATATGTATGTTATTATATATGTCTGCTATTATATATGTATGTTATTATATATGTATGTTATTATATATGTATGTTATTATATATGTTATTATATATGTCTGCTATTATATATGTATGCTATTATATATGTCAGCTATTATATATGTCTGCTATTATATATGTATGTTATTATATATGTATGCTATTATATATGTATGCTATTATATATGTCTGCTATTATATATGTCTGCTATTATATATGTATGCTATTATATATGTCTGCTATTATATATGTATGCTATTATATATGTATGCTATTATATATGTATGTTATTATATATGTATGTTATTATATATGTATGCTATTATATATGTATGCTAT
The DNA here is from genome assembly GCF_004355925.1 of Anarrhichthys ocellatus. Classification (NCBI taxonomy): domain Eukaryota; kingdom Metazoa; phylum Chordata; class Actinopteri; order Perciformes; family Anarhichadidae; genus Anarrhichthys; species Anarrhichthys ocellatus. Next base: position 55,408 of record NW_022280324.1, read on the forward strand.
TATATATGTATGCTATTATATATGCATGCTATTATATATGCATGCTATTATATATGTATGCTATTATATATGTATGCTATTATATATGTATGCTATTATATATGTATGCTATTATATATGCATGCTATTACCGGTATATATGCATGCTATTATATATGGATGCTATTATATATGTATGTTATTATATATGTATGCTTATATGTATGTATGTATGCTATTATATATGCATGCTATTATATATGCATGCTATTATATATGCATGCTATTATATATGCATGCTATTACCGGTATATATGCATGCTATTATATATGGATGCTATTATATATGTATGTTATTATATATGTATGCTTATATGTATGTATATATGCTATTATATATGCATGCTATTATATATGCATGCTATTATATATGCATGCTATTACCGGTATATATGCATGCTATTATATATGGATGCTATTATATATGGATGCTATTATATATGCATGCTATTATATATGCATGCTATTACCGGTATATATGCATGCTATTATATATGGATGCTATTATATATGGATGCTATTATATATGTATGCTATTATATATGCATGCTATTATATATGCATGCTATTACCGGTATATATGCATGCTATTATATATGGATGCTATTATATATGGATGCTATTATATATGTATGCTATTATATATGGATGCTATTATATATGGATGCTATTATATATGCATGCTATTATACATGCATGCTATTACCGGTATATATGCATGCTATTATATATGGATGCTATTATATATGTATGCTATTATATATGTATGCCATTATATATGTATGTATGCTATTATATATGTATGCTATTATATATGTATGCTATTATATATGTATTCTATTATATATGTATTCTATTATATATGTATTCTATTATATATGTATGTTTTTATATATGTATGCTATTATATATGCATGCTATTATATATGCATGCTATTACATATGCATGCTATTACCGGTATATATGCATGCTATTATATATGCATGTTATTATATATGGATGCTATTATATATGTATGCTATTATATATGCATGCTATTATATATGTATGCTATTATATATGTATGTTATTATATATGTATAACAGAGCGTTGGACTCACACAGATAGACCCGGTGTCCATCCCCACTGACAGCCTCCTGGTCTCTGGGTTAAAGGACATGCAGGAGCACGACGCTGGACACACACACAGGAACAAGAGGTTATTGTTATTGTTTGACATGTACAGAAAAACATCAACGATATGTTTGGTTTCTTCTTTGAATATGGACTGATACTGAGACAGATATTGATGTTTTTGTGATGAATTAACCTAAAAAAATCAACAGGGAGCTGCAGGAAAGAATCCCAAAACCCAGAAATGTTTCTGGTTAGAAGTCTGAAATAAGTTCTGTGTTTAATACAAAGCGTTTAGTTCTCTAATTATAAAACAGGTCAGTGAACACTGCTCTGGTGGATCTTAAAAAGAGTGTAAATGACTTCAGGAGCTCAGACCTGAATCAAACAGAACACACACAATATAGACCAGTGAGCAGCACTACTTACTGGTCAGCGTGTGGTAGACACTGGGCCAGTACTGACCACTGTCTCTCTTCAGCCAAACCCGGATCGTCCTGTGGAGGGAAACCAGAATGTTTTAGAGCCGTCATGGTCACTAGTGTCCACCAGGGGGCGACTCCTCTGGTTGTATAGAAGTCTATGAGAAAATGACTCTACTTCTCTCTTGATTTATTACCTCAGTAAACATTGTAAACATGAGTTTATGGTCTCAATCTCTAGTTTCAAGTCTTCTTCAATACAGCATGATGTTTATTTAGTACATTATGCTCCATTTAGAGTCAAACAGACCATAAAGCAGGGGATGCTTTAGGGCGGGGCTACACACTGATTGACAGGTCTCTACCAGAGAATAAACTGAATAGAATGAAACCTACTTGGCATTAAACCTGATTCTAAATGAGTAAATACACGTATTCAAAGGAAAACAAAGGTGTTCTGGGTAAAGTTAATGAGAATACAGGAAAAACACACACAACACACACACACACACACACACACACACACACACACACACACGCGAACTAAAAAGGGCTCTTATTCTAGTGACCCTGTTTGGGGTCCCGAACCCAAGGTTGAGAAACTGCTCAGAGGAGTGGTTTTCTTTTATAATAAAAATGATCAGAGGCAGCAGTTAAATCTGATTAATAACATGTGTTTTTGTTCGTTAAGTTACCTGGTTAATAGTAAAATAAAAAAATCTGTGTCAGCTGACACTTTTATAGAAACGTTAGCAGATGTTTTCTTATTCAGCTATAAACATATAACTATATATATATTTTAAATGTAAAATAATATATCATCAATGACGGACGGAGACCTTGTTGTTGTGGAGAAACCCCGGCCAGGTTGACGGTAATAAAGCCGGATTTGGAGCTCTTTTCTCGGACTCTCACCTGTCCTCCGACACGCTGATGACTCCATCCTCCTTGGGGATGATGACCGCGGTGCTAACGACATCTTGGAAAGCCTCAATCTTGCTCAGCAGACATGGCGTCCGAGCCTGCGGATGAGGCTGAATTTCGGCCGCCATGAGTCGGTGGTCCGACGGTCAGACGGCGATGTAGCTGCTAGCTAGCTAAGCTAAGCTAGCTGTCAGCGGTGTTGTGACGGTGGCCCAGTCACCTGACAACACACACCCGCTTACACACAAAGGATTTCCGGTCTACAAAATAAAACTTCCGGTTGAACGTTTTAAAATGAGATAAAATAAAATAATCCTTTATTATTCCTGCAGTGGGGAAATGTACAGGATTACAGCAGCATAGTGGATACATGGTAAAAAGTCAAGATCAAAACAATTATAAAAAAGTAATAACGATAAAACTGTAATAATATCAATAAAACAGTAAAGAATATTAAATACAAAAACTAAGAAAAAAGTAAAAACTCCACAATAACTAAATTCTTGCAGAATTTTTGTAGTACATTTGCTGTTGTATTTTCAAAATAAACGCGTCATCTCTTTTTGATTAATACGCATGCCGATTGTTTTTTCTTCTATTATTAATTTTATACTGTATTTATATATTTTTAAAAATTGCTATTTGTAGATATATTTTATGAAGGTAATCATAAATGTGAGTGTGTGAATTTATTTATTTACTTTATTAAAATTGAATTAAATGTTTCCTTTTTATTATTTGAGTTATATTAATTAATAATATGTATGTATGACACAATCTGTAAATTACTTAAATCAATATTTAAGTTGATGTATCATTATTATGTTTATTATTACCCTTTTTTCTACATTACATGTGTATTTTTGATCTCTACTAAATTTACTTTTGTAAGAGGGAAAATGTTTATGTATCTAACATATTGTGTGTGTGTGTGTGTGTGTGTGTGTGTGTGTGTGTTGCAACTGTGCTGTAAATTGAGCGTCATTTGTTTTTCAATTAAAAAAATCGTTACCAAATAATTAAATTAAATATGAATGTTCTTAAGATTCAGTCAAGTATAACTTTCAGCAAAGTTAAAGGTCGAAATCAGCCTGCTTTTATGTTGAAAGTAAACAAAAGGAAGTCTTATTTTGGTAGTTCTTGGTAGCTTCATACATTCAGGTGACGTCGCACTGACAGTAATAAAAGTCTACTCGACAACAAAACATTACATTTCCGGTAATTACTTTCAGAATAAAACCCTTTTTGACACTTGTTTTTGATCCAATCGAAATAAGTTAATGTCTTCAAACAAAAAGATAAAACGTAATATCTATTGAGATCTATTGAGTGCTAACATCAGAAAACAGAACTATATGAAACATTGTATATGTGTACCCCTGTAGGCTGTTTACATAAAGTTGTGAAACTTGAGGACTATTATATCCGGTCACATGTTGTCTGGACTTCAGAATAAAGATCTGAAATGTCTTAAAATAGAAATTTAAAAGCAAGGTAATTTGGTCTACTACTACTACTACTATATAATCGGTTGGTTCACACTGACAATGAATGTCATTGTAATTGTGTACAACGTTGCCCTCTAGGTCCCATTACACCATCTAACTACATGCTTTAATTCTGAAAAAACGTGTCAGTCACAAACCGGAAAACGAATTGTTTGTGTATGTGTGAGCGTGTGTGAGTGTGTGTGTATGTGTGTGTGTATATGTGTGTGTTAGTGTCTGTCTGTGTGAGTGTATGTAGATGTGTTTGTGTGTGCGTGTGTATAAGTGTGTTGGTGTCTGTGCGTGTGAGTGTGTGAGTATACGTGTGTGTGCGTGTCTGTGCGTGTGTGTGAGTGTATGTAGATCTGTCTGTGTGTGTGAGTGTATGTAGATGTGTCTGTATGTGTGTGTATACGTGTGTGTGTGTGAGTGTATGTAAGTGTGTGTGTCAGTAGTCCCTCCTCCTCTTTGCCACCGGATGGTTTCCTCTTATTTTTTGCGGAAGTGATGATATTTTTCCAAGGAGCTACAATTATGTAAATTATATTGCACAAGGTTGGGTGTCATGTGGCATTTGAAGCGCGTGGACCGTATAATCACCCGGTGTGATGTGAAGCAGCTGAGACATTTTGTTTCACATGCTTTTATTGTGAAGCCTTGTCTCTAAAGATAACAAACGATGAGGCTTCTTTTACATCTAAACAAACATTCTGATAAAAGAATCAGGAAATCAACACTTAAAGCTAAAATGATGATAATGATAATAATAATAATAAAATAATAATAATAGCAGTAATAATAATGATAAATAATTATAAATAGTAATAAATAAATAATAAATAAAAAACAACAACAATGATAGTAGTAATAATGATAATAATAATCATACTAATAATGTAAGATGTTCTTGCCTTCTTATCAAGCATAAACAACCCTCTGCTTCACACCCTCCCCTGTAGTTGAGACATTGTATGAGACAGAACTCATGTTTGATGGGAAACAACAACAGAAGTCTGTCTGAATCTTACATTTTCATTTATAACCTTCCAGCGAGTATAGAGAGAAGAAGAAGAATAGAATAGAAATATACTTTATTCATCCCCAAGGGGAAATTTGTCAAAACTGTATGTAGGTTCAGAAAGACAAAGTGATGCCATCTTATAGAGCTGCAGGATGTGCGTGTGTCAGAGACTATTCAGACTATTTCTTGTCTTTTTTTTTTTGGTCACATGCCACAGTGTCAATGAGTACTTTCTGTGTACTCTTAGGTGCATTCCTGGTTTCATATGTCACTGTTGTTTTTTAATATATAGATCTTTAGTTGTATCTCTTTAGTCTTTATGGGGTGTTGTCGGTCACAGAGGCCTCTGCCCGTGCATGGTATGAAGTAAATGTGGATGACGTAATCATCCCCATTCTTAAATAATATGTTCCACCCACATATGTTGTATTCTTTCCCATATAACGCATGTACAGGACATTTTCCTCGCGTTCCTGCCTCTCGCGCATGCGCATTTTAGAGCACCTCAGTTTTAGAACCCTTATATGGATATGGTAATGAGCTGGCTTTCAGACAGCCAATGGAGGAAGCGGAGTTTTTTTTTCCGGAACACGTGACGGTGACAAACCTTCTTGCTTTGGGAGGGTAGGAGGAGAGGGGGCGTGGTCTATCCGCGGAGCTTCTGCTAAAACACCACAGAAGAAGACAAGAGCAGTCAGTGTAGGGCACACTATGAGGGGGCAACTTTTATCACTATGAAACTTAGGAATAATCGCAAAAATATGGTAAAAAATCAAAATCCCTCGTGAATCCATAACCTGTCCCTTTTAGGGTTTTTTGTAGTTTAGTTCGCCCGATAAAAGGGCTTCTACACTCACTATTCTTTACACTTTTCTTCTTTTTTTGTGGAAAAGAATGTGTGAGAGACAGTTAGCGAGCTAATGCTAGCTAGCTAGCTTTGAGCTAACTAGCTAGCTGAGAGAGAGGGGGTGATACGGCTAGGAGACACACAGAGAGGCGGAAGGAGAACAAAAGGTTTTTTTGTGTGTGTTTTTTGTGTCATGCAGAACGTGTCGTTACCACCACAATGCCCGTGTTACTTTTCCTGATAGACACGTCCGCGTCTATGAACCAGCGCACCCATCTGGGCACTACCTTTCTGGACGTAGCAAAAGGCGCGGTTGAGACTTTTATGAAGGTATACCGTAAGAGACGACTTAATATCCTTCCGCCGCCGACCTCGAACCGATGATTTGTGGGTAAATAACTGTCTACTGTCTCCACAGCTCAGAGGCAGAGATCCGGCCAGCCGAGGAGACCGGTACATGTTGGTCAATTTTGAAGACGTTCCGTTCGGGATAAAGGTAGAGTTTTTCTTGGGAGTTTTTTTTTCTCGAGTCTTTGCTTTTTAAAAGAGTCCACAACCTCCCTGATCACCACATTACATTATTGTGTGGAGAGGAAGGAAACAAACCCAAGAAATAGATCTCTCCAAGAGGAGCAGTTCATACCCCCTTTTTTTTTTTAAATATGGCCGACATTTTGTTTCGGTGTGAAGCCGCAAGGAACTCTGGGTATTATTTATAGAGCGAGGAGGAGGGTGACGGATAATAAGATTCTATTAAAGTTATCTTTAGTGTCTTTACTAAAGTTTAATATATTCATCAGAGACTAACCCTAAAAAGTATACATATATTTATGTAAATTAATATATATTTATATATATTAGAGATAATTCATCCTTATTAAACTTTACCTCCAAAAGTATTTAACTATATATATTTAAATATATTCTAGAAACTACAGTTATCTTATATTTCCTTATTTTTCTCTTCCAGTTCACCAGAAATTATATTATTTTTCAGAATCATAGAGAAGGATCAGAAATAAAGCTGAATTTATTTTTGATTCATCAAAAGCAAAACGAGTTTCAATGAAAGTCTCCTTTTTCAGCAATACTTACAAAATATGTATAAATATATAGAATCACTCAAGTAGAAACTAAATGAAACATAAATTAGTGCAAGTTTAAATAATATAAGGGCTGAAATATAACATTAATAAAGCAATATAAACAAGACAGTACTTTAAAATGAATAAACAGTAAGCTATATTTATATACATATATTATTTTTATCCATACATTAAGACACAGCTCTATTGGTGTGTGTATATAAAAAAAGAAAACTGCAAAAAATGTTTAGAAGACTATTATATTTTATTAGGTAATAATTCTGTTCTCTCACCACATATGTTTTATACATTTGTCTACTAAAATATAAAAACTAGATCAAGTTGCTTTGTAAGTTGCCGGTTGCAGCAACAGCTGTTAGGATCAGGTCTTGTCTGGAGTGTTGCCACATAGACAGGAAGTGAAGCTCTAGTGAGTTAACAGTTCAACCTAACCAACCCTAAACCTATCCTAACTCCAACTTAACCTAACCCTAACCCACCCCATCCTAAACCCAAAATAACCTACCCCATCCTAAC
>NW_022280324.1:62894-64391 GCF_004355925.1 Anarrhichthys ocellatus
CCTAAACCCAACCTAACCTACCCCATCCTAAACCCAACCTAACCTACCCCATCCTTACCTACCCTATCCTACCCCATCCTAACCTAACCCCATCCCAACCTACCCTATCCTACCCCATCCTAACCTAACCCCATAGGTTAGGTTAGGATGGGTGGGTTAGGGTTTATAAATATAAAATATTTGTTTGGCCACTGGAAATTTTAATGTGTGATATCAGAGAAATTTCTGAGGACACAAATGTCTCTGTCTCTCTCTCAATTCAATTCAATTTGCTTTATTGGCATGAAAGTTTAAAAACAGTATTGCCAAAGCATCACTCTCTCTCTCTGTGTTTCTGTCTGTCTGTGTGTCTGTCTCGCTCTCTCTCTGTGTCTCTCTCTCTGTTAACCAACATGTCTCTCTCTGTGTCTCTCTTTCTCGCTCGCTCGCTCTCTCGCTCTCTCTCTGTTAACCAACATGTCTCTCTCTTTCTCGCTCTGTTTCTCTCTCTCTCTCTCAAATTTAAATTTGCTTTATTGGCATGAAAGTTTTGAAACAGTATTGCCAAAGCATCAAAAAATTAAACATACAATAACATCAATACACAACAATATCAATATAACAATAATATTAATACAACATCTCATAAAGTGGTGTGAGACAGAGCCTCCATTGCTCCCACGTTACCTGTAGGCCACCGCAGCTCTCTGACACCGAAGCAAAGGGAGGGTCGAAGTGAGAGAGAGAGAGAGATCCACGGATAGATAGATCTCTCTCTCTCTCTGTCTCTCTCCCAATTCAACCCAAACTCAGATCTGCTCCATTGGCATGAACGCCCAGGAACGGCATCGCCAAAGCGTCACCTGCTGTCCCTCAGGTTGTGGCATGTTAGTACATACTGGGCAGCAAGGTCTCCTCTCTCCTTCTCCTAGGAGGACTTTTCATTTTGAGATATCACTCCATTTTTTAAAATCTGAAATCACAGAGTCAAATTTGTTTCAGTAGATGTTCCTAATTTTATGGAATGTTTTGCATTTTAGGAGGAAGTGCATCTCCGTCTCAGCCTCACCGGTCCCACAGTGACCACATGTTCTGTTCTCTCTTGGTTGCCATGACTTTTTGTGTCGTCCTGTTTCAATCTCCAGTTTGTGGTCACTGAGCCTGTACTTGGTGAGGTTCTGTCTCTGCTTTATGTCTCTGACTGTAGAGAGGTACTCTGCCAATTCATAGTCTCTCTCTCTCTCTGTGTGTGTGTGTGTGTGTGTGTGTGTGTGTGTGTGTGTGTGTGTGTTAACCAACATGTCTCTCTCTGTCTCTCAGGCCGGATGGAAGGAGAGTCACGCCACCTTCATGACTGAGCTGAGGAACCTTCATGCAGCCGGTCTGACGTCCATCGGCACCTCTCTGAGGACGGCCTTTGATCTACTGAACCTCAATAGATTAGTGACGGGGATCGACAACTATGGACAGGTACGTAGGGGGAGGAAGAGCAGGTGATGATGAGGAGCTATATGACAC
>NW_022280324.1:64491-65602 GCF_004355925.1 Anarrhichthys ocellatus
CCCCCCCCCCCCCCCCCCCCCCATGGTCCCCAAGCATCAACCACACTGACCCCTCACACACTCAGTCATGTGATCACACCAACAGTAAACAAACAAAACACCTTATTATCATTTATAAAGTTAACAAGTAAAGAGAAAATAATAATATTACATTATATCTCTTATTCACACGGCATGAATGAAGTCTATTTAACTCAGATATAATATCACGGCTCTGCTAGTATCCTACTAGATTTATATTTAATGTTATATATCATAAATACAATATTTATATACATATTATAAATACTATATTTATATTTATTGTTATACATATTATAAATACTATATTTATTGTTATACATATTATAAATACTATATTTATATTTAATGTTATACATATAAATACTATGATATTTTTATTTATTGTTATACATATTATAAATACCATGATATTTATATTTAATGTTATACATATTATAAATACTATATTTATATTTAATGTTATACATATTATAAATACTATGATATTTATATTTATTGTTATACATATTATAAATACCATGATATTTATATTTAATGTTATACATATTATAAATACTATATTTATTGTTATACATATTATAAATACTATATTTATATTTAATGTTATACATATTATATATACTATATTTATATTTAATGTTATAAATACTATATTTATGTTTAATGTTATACATAAGAATACTATATATTTATATTGTTATACATATAAATACTATATATTTATTGTTTATTTGTTTATCACAAAGTGGTTTAAAACACACTACAATAAACGATGTTTGAATCGACAGAAGTTATAAAATGAAGTGAAAGTTAAGAAAGAGAATAAACCTGAAGATTAAACAAGTCCTTTGACATTTTATCGTGAAAGATATTAACGTTTGCTCACCAGTAGGTCGACAAAATACATTTATTTATTATTTTATTATTTTGTTTGTTTACATCTGTAGATTTCTACTAAATTCACCAAAAGTTACTTTACATAATGCCTAATTTGCATATTTTAACATAACATTTCAGTAAACTTGTAATACAATAAATACTGATCTTAATGTGAGTGATGAAGTGGTGAAGTTTCATGGTGATATCT
>NW_022280325.1:0-59023 GCF_004355925.1 Anarrhichthys ocellatus
ACAGTGAAAAATTTAAAGGGGTCTGAATACTTTCCGTACCCACTGTACATTCGAGCTGATTGATCAATTCATTGTTTAGGTCAATTATCAAGCAAACACACCAAAAGTGAAATGTTTCCCTATTTTAACTCATTTGAAATGAAATATCTCCGTCTCAGTCAGTCGGTTGGATGAAACTTCAGCTTCATCTTTGACATCCCCATTTTCTGTTCGTCATTGAAAAGTGATCAATCGTAAAAAATAAAATAACTGATAGATTATTCATAAGTCAAAAGATCATTAGTCACAGCCCAAATATACAACAGCAACAGCGCAACGAAACCAGGAAATCATGTGATTGTCTGGATGGAGCAGAGGGTCTTTCTCATGTCATGATTTATTTTGTGCCTCCTCGACTCCTCGCTCCTCCGGAAATCCATCTCGAGGATCGAGGAAGCTTGCCAAAGGAGCTGAGGAAACACCGGTATATCCTCTCTGAGGAAGTGTTTTCGGCACCCGTGATGGATAAAAGAGTCCCGACACACAGCTGAATAATCTGGAACCAGGACAGGACTCTACACGCATCCGTTCCTGTTGTTTTCATAAGTTCTACTTATTTAAGATGATCCGACTTTCTGCCGTTCAGTTTGTGCAGCACCTCGTAAGGCTCGGTTTTACCCACAGTCCTTCATGATATTACTTATGTTTTTATAATGCATGTAGGCTGCACCTACGTCAACTGGTAGAACCCTGACATGATGTTTACAAGTGACATCAAATGATGTCATTAAGAACATTTCTGTACTTTAGCTACAAATATGGAAATCTAAGACTCATTTACCACAAAAATACCAACAACTGTCTTTGTGCTGCCTCATTTGAATGCACCTGCCACCTCTCTGTTCCTCTCTACCTGTGCACCAAAATACCTCACGGACCAGCAAAGATACTGTCACGGAGTTAGAGGCTTACTTAGAAAATACCAACCGTTGCTCCAACACAAGTACAGAGCCCTTTGACTGTGTTGAGTAGGTGTATGTCACCAACACATGACATGTAGCAAAATGGATTTTGATAAGACCAGTCCAGTAAAGACAGTTGACAGTGAATGAAGTGTTTTCAGTGTCACACACATAAGAAAGCATTGCTGATACGTCCTTGAGGAAGGTGACTTCCTGGTAGTGGCCAGGGACCCAGCATTGACCTCTTAAGAAGTACTGATCAATCAAATCAGTCGGGTGACTTCCAGCAACAGGCTGATATGAGGAAGCAGAGGGTAGCAACACGTAGCGGGGTGATGGCCAGGGACCCAGAGTGAATCCTCCTAGGAATAGCGAGCATGCAACAGGTCATTCAGACCCGACATGTGCACTCCAAGAGACAGTTGAGAAGATGGGACATTTAATCTATAAATGAGGCATGGAAATGTTTGTGCGAGTAGGAAGAAGGTAGTACGTCAAGACAGCAGCAACGATTCATAGCCTTGTCTGAGAATGAAGGAGGCAGTGCAGGAAGGCTACAGACAGCCAGGACGTGGGCACTACTGTGCTGCAGAAGGAGCTCTGATCCAGACTGGCAACTTCAAGGAAAGCAGAAGGTCTTAGAAAAACAAGACGAAAAAAGGACGAGCAAGGGCAGCTTTTTATAAAGATCTGTGTAAATTTGCTAAGGGATTATTTAGTAAGTAGACAAGGGACACTGTAAAAGGGCCCACTTTCGAATTAACACTCTCCACTCTCCAATGAACACTCTCCACTCCCACTCCAGGTGACCGTCCCTACCACAGCACATGCTGCTGTGGACAACAAGTTAAGAAAAAAAGCACAGCCCTACCACAGCAGCAACTTGTTGTCTTTGCGTCTCTATTAAAGGAGCGCTTGTGGCATTTGACAGAACACACTCCTCAACATTGGGGAAGGAAGCGTTGGGATTGGATTCATTTGTGGGGAGTGGACTTTGAGAGCATCTCTGCTCACGGCCGACCACCCAGCCAGGCCTTCTGGACCAAACGCTAGTGAAGGCAGAGTCGAGAGAGAGGAGAGTCGAGATGGAAACTAAGCTAACCCAGCTAGGATCTGAGGCTAATTCACCACCCAATTGGCTCCTGTCTCGTGTTTGGTCACAGGAAAACTCAGGCTAACCAGCAGCAGGAGGTCGGTGACTATTGAGCCCACATCTTCACAGAGACCTGGATCCATCGTTCATCCAGGATCAAGCTGCACTTGACAGGTGGACATCAGGACAGAGAGCAGGACTCTGGTGGACCAGAGGAGGAGGACTCTGTGTCTACATCATGATGCTTGGAGCTGAAACAGTCAGAGTTGATGGTTAGTTGAACACCAACGTAAAGAGGGCTAGGCCAGAGAAATCAAGGACTATTTCAATTGTGAGGGATATATCATGAAGACGAGGAGCCAATCCCTACAGCAGCCGGCAGTGAGACGTTTAGGTAGGTGGTGAGATGCAGGAGCACATCCAGGGTCGAGACATGGCATCAAGGGTATGGAGATGTTCGGCCCTCCAGGACTGTGGTGCCTGCAGCTGGTCTGCTGCGTGTTGATGATGTACTTATTTCAAAGGAGAGAATGATTAGCTGCTTCATTAGACTGTGGGTGCTATCTCTTTCTATACCAGAGGCTGGTAAAGGAAAACAGCTCAAAGTTCCTCAGGAGCTAGCCTCCACTAACCCCAGCCCAGATCCTGTGCTCAGAAACATTTTGAGGACCTGACATAACCATGAGAGGTGAGGTGTTAAACCCAGCCACATGCAATGCTCAAAAATAAACTCATATTCCATTTTCCCTCTCATGGGAACAAAAAAGAAAAAAAAAGAAAACAGGAATTGACTGCAATAAATGAGGAGCAATTGTGAAAGAGATAATATATGGATGTGGCTGAGCACCCTGCTCCATCCACTATGGGACAAGGTATTAAAGTGTGTGGAGGATCCCCTTGTTCTCCTGTATTTCAGTTATGATTTAGTCTTCAGAATTATTTCTGTTGACTGTGTTCTCTGCTGGGAGCAGGATGCCACTGGGAGGCCTCACATGATTCACGTTGGCACAGCGTAACAGCTTGGATCATGTAGTGAAACAGCCTCTATGAAATAGCATAACTAGGTTCAGCTCAAAGAGCAGTACACTCAGTGATCAAGCAGGACCTCCTTCAGCCCTCTCACCAGTCCTAACAGCTACTGCCACCAGGTCGACGCTAGTAAGACCTGTAAAAATATCTACAAACAACCTGGAATTCCTTCTGTAATCATCACCCTGAACAAATGCAAATGGCTCTGACCAGTTTATACTGTTCTTGTCAAGCTTAGTTTTGACAGTTTCAGTCCTATTCTACATATGCGTGTGTGATGTTAAATATGCATTGTTGGTTGGGTCTGTCACTTTTTGACTTGTATCTAGACCAGCAGCACCGTCCTCTCACCTGTCCGTCCCTGCTGATCTGGACCTTCTTGTTGTCATTCCACGGGTTGAGGATGTGCTGGGAGCACTGGAAGGGAAGACTCTCCTTGTGGATCCACTCAACACTGAAAACCCCTCCGAGTCCCATGGAGCCCCAGTCCTGGCAGCTCTCCTGACTGATGACTGATGTCATGCAGGCGTAGCCCTGTGAAAAAGACAAAATGCAGCACTTCTGTTTTTCTTTTAAAGATCCATATTGATAGTGGGGTTAAGATTCTGGCACACGTCTGAGCTCTATTAATAGAAACTGAAGTGCATGCAGCATTGGTCAGAGTGTTACCTGGAAGTGTCCAGAGCCCTGAACAGAGAAGATGAGGATGATAGTCTTCTTCTCCAGGAAGGCCTTGGTGAGTTTGGTCTCATTGCTTAGTGTGGTGGACCAGATACCTTTCTGCTGAGAAATGTCTATGTTCCTCACATTGCTGCTCTTCATGATGAAGTACCGCACTGAAGAGAAGACCAGCTGGGGGGACGGTGGCTTTGAGGTCTGCTAGAGGAAAACCACAGCATAGTTCACTCGACAAAGAACGATCTATTGATGAGCCAGTAAGTAGTACAATGAAACATGTCCATCCAAACACTGAAGGCTCTCGGGGTGACATGAGATGCTCTACAGAGGATTCACCACAACATCGTCACAAGATTTTGGCCGTGGCCTCGGAGACCTCCTCTGGCTGCTTCAGCTGTCCACAAACTGCTGACAAAGTGGTTCATGAAGTGGTGAGTTCAGGATGTTCCAGGATGATGCTCACTTTAAGGGGACAAGCAGTTGGGATTGTTTACTAAGCCCAAAACAAACTGCCGGATTTTTTCAGTTTAGGGAGACACTGATCATGTTGATAATGCTGCAATTAAGCAGATTTAAATAAAATGCACTAAAAGCCATCTTAAGCTGAGCTACTGAATAAATGGTGAAGTGAAAGCTACAGAATTTGAAGTACAGGTTGAACTGTTATTCTGCTGGGGAGAACCTTGTAGCAGCAGACAAACCCTCACTAAAGGGGAACTCCACTGGTCTCATACCAGCATGTGTTTCCATTTGGTGGGGGGTATCGTTCTACTGAGGGGCGGTAGAGCAGATCGTCAAGCAGAGGATCGGCGGTTCGATCCCCAGCTCCTCTAGTCCATGTCGATGTGTCCTTGGGCAAGTCACTTAACCCCAAATTGCTCCCGAGTGCTGTGCCATCAGTGTATGAATGGGTGAATGACATGTAGTGTTAAAGTGCTTTGAAAGGCAAATATGGTACAGTCTGTATTGACTCCAGAGGTAGCAGTATGAAGTCTGATAATGACTCCTGTAAATAGAGTCAGTGTTGGGTCTGAAGACTACAAGTTTGAAAATAAAAGTTAGACCTCTGCAGCCAGCTCCTCATCCCTGCTTGCTTCAAACTGTCCATCATGAGGCCGGCATTGTTACACAAGAGAATTGATAAATAAACGCAGTTCTCTTTTAAAGCCCCCAGTAAATTCTAGTAGTAGTTTGAAAGAAGACTGTCTTCGCCACAACACTTTGCCCCCCAAGAATTCCAGCAACACTGGGAAGTAGAAGGTGCCCTCAGTACAGTAGAGTGCAGATCTCAGTCAGGTGTCTCTCCCTCTCCCCTCCCAAACAGGAAGAGTCCAAACTCACTCAGGTGGCCCTCCCGGCTCCCTTACAGTCAAGATGGCAGGGAAGATAACAAAAAGAGGGATTTATTCTTCTCCTATTGTACCTAACGTCCGGTATGGATTTAGTCTGCAGATGCTCCGCTTCCAAATGGAACCAAACTTTCTTATGGATGTTAGTGAGCCCCGACGAAAGCCAAGATGTGGCCCGCAACAGACTAGGTAAGGCTTGTTTGATATCAAGCCTGACCGATATCAAGAAATGCAAAACACTTGTGGCTCCTTGTGGCTGGTTAAGAGGAATGAGGAGTCAGCAGTCCAAAAAATAGTCCATCAAATATATGTGAATTACTACAACCATGAAAGGTCCTTGAGCATACTATCATAAATGAGCTTTAGGGTGATGGGTCCAGTGGTATGCCATGGACGGACAGACAGACAACTGGACAACCAAAAAAACAGACAGACAGACAGCTGAATACATAATCTCCCCACAGGCTTATGCCTGGTGGAAGTGGTGAAGCTCTAAAAACAACAGACTGCAACAGTTGTCACCTTTCACACAAAAACACATGCATCAATACGATTTGTCAGATGTTATTAACACACAAAGATTATACACAGAGAGGATTTAAAATGTCACAAAGGAGCAAAGGAAAATGGGGAGGATCAACAATGCTCAACAGACAGTGGATACCTTTCCTGAGGAGGAAGGACAGGGGCTGTAAGAGGGACTGTCCAGGGTCACAGAGCAGGAGGAGCTGCTGGAGGAGTGAGGCTCATCAGAGAGCTGCTTGATGGGCAGTGAGGCCTCCTCTCTGTGCTGGCCTTTCCCCTGTAGAAGGCTCCTACAGGCTGGCATCCTACGAGACCTGATAGGAAGTGGTAATATAGAGCAGTAGTGTGAGCATGAAGTGAAACGTTAAAATATAACATGAATGATTATTATCAAACACCAGTGTGGGAGTTTATTAAGTTAAACCGCAGAGAGAACCAGGCCTTAAAATGAAACAGGCTTATATTAGTGAGCAGCCTTTAGTTGTGATTTCTACGGTTTTATATTGTAGATGTGTTCTCATATGTAGATGTCTTCCCGTTTTGTGGTCTGATAAATTCCAATTGGCTTTTATAGTGTTTTTTCCAGGCAGCCTCCCTCAATGAAACTCCCACCCTCACATCTGAAAACATGGAAGTCCTGGAGTGGGTGTTCCTTGTTATGTACCGAGTTAACCAGTGCGCATCAGTGTTGCCAACTTGGCGACTTTCCAAACCCTCATGGCGACTTTTTTTGTTAAAAGCTACTAGCGACAAATCTAGCTACTTTTTCTGGTGTTGTTGGAGACTTTTCTGGTGTTTTGACTCTGACGTGAAAGCACGCGGGAGCTGCCGTGAACAAGCAGCGGGAGCTGCCGTGAGCCCCTCCGCCGCCCCAAAGGACTCAAAGGCAGTTAGTCGCGCAGCAGTCCCAGCTGCAGAAAGGAGACCCACAGTCTCCGTGTCCAGACTGCAAATGAATCGCGCATGCGCAAAGCCGCCGCTGTTCCCGCCTCTCCCCTACAGCGCTCATTACAATTATGCAAATTAGGCGATGACATCATTTAGCGACTTCTAGCGACTTTTAGGACAGCTACTTATAGCTACTTTCCTTACTGAGGAGTTGGCAACACTGGTGCGCATGTGTGTAACGCTTTCGGTTCTAGAGGAACGGAAGACGTGTAGCCATTGTTGCTGATGTCGTGCATATGTTTTAAGTAAAGTCTTAAACATGTACAGTTGATGTAGTTATTAGGCTCGTTCGACTTGAGCCAGGCGTGCGCAGAATCGATGCATGCTGGGTAGATTTGCGTCCGACTTGCTCCGACGTCATGAAAACATGCGTAACGATGATCTCACGTGAGCGAGGCGGCCGCAGATTTTAGAGCCAGGCGCTGCAGTTGCTCTCCACTGACTGCGTGACCCCAGGGCATGATGGGAAACTTCTTGCTGTCTTCGGATCAAAGAGCCGATTGGCTCTTAGATTTTCTTTATTGGAAAAGGTGGGCGACCGTGGCTCACTTTGTTAAGAGGGTTGTCTGGTGACTACAAGGTTGGTTGTTCGAACCATGGCCTTTGACGTGTCGCATGTCAAAGACAGCCCACTGCTCCCCATATTTAGGGATGGGTCAAATGCAGAGACAAATTTATCCTTAATTAACAGGATAAATAGTATAAAAAAATATAAATCCTAATTTTCTGTCTAATTGGAATACTTAACGCTAGATTGTTGGCTTAATCTAGTCTCCATCTAGTCTCATTTTGTGCAATAACAATAATAATATATAAGGTTATTTATTTAGCATCTGTAAATAAAGATATTTATTGAGAAAGCCTACATCCTACTTGATGTCAACATGTTTTCAGTCAGAGCACTGGAATGTGTCCATCGATTAATGATTGTGAAGCATCACAAAACGTATTAATAGAAAAGCACAATTGTCACTGACGGAAACTTGCAGCGCTGCTTTTCCTCCGTGTGTAGCCTGTTTATGTAGCTGTGATGTTTGGACAGTTGGTTCAGTTTTTAAATTTCTTAAATTTACGGTGGTATGATTTAGAAATGACGCCATCTTCACATATATTTATTTATATAAATGTTTAAATAAATATGACATCCAAGAACTAAAATATGCCCAATCTTATATCCTCAATTATAATAATAACATAGTTAAATATATGAAAAGACATCCAAACTTAAAGACCAGCAATTTTGGGGTTAAGTGTCTTGCTCAAGGACACATCGACATGTTCCTAGTGGAGCCGGGGATCGAACCGCCGCTCCTCTGATTGAAGACTGACTGAACAGTTCCCTCTGTTATTAGAAAGCATAATAATGGAAAATGTAAATTTTGTGGAGAAGAAGAAACCGTGGACCATGTTTTATTGTCCTGTCAGAGGTACGAGTCGGAGAGAGAAGTTTTGAAAAAAGGTCTAAGAGTGATTGAGAGGAAAGCTTTAGTGACAAATGTTGGAAACTTTTTCTGGAATATTTAGAGTCAACAACACTAATGAATAGAATTTGAGAAAGAAATGTGTGTGTGTGTGTGTGTGTGTATGTATACACACACACCCACACCCACCCACCCACACAATTAGAATATCATCAAAAAGTTGATTTATTTCACTAATTCCATTCAAAAAGTGAAACTTGTCTATTATATTCATTCATTACACACAGACTGATATATTTCAAATGTTTATTTCTTTTAATTTTGATGATTATAACTGACAACTAAGGAAAATCCCAAATTCAGTCTGTGTGAACATCAGAGATGAGAGTAACCCAGATGAACATGAGCTCCAGAATGATGATGACATTCTCACTGTGACAGAAAACATAAAAGAAAAACCAAAAGTTCTGTTCAAACTACACAAGCAATTTGGACACGCCTCTGTTGACAGACTGAAGAAACTACTGGCCTGCTCAGGTAATGCTGATGATGAATGCAACACAATCCTTAAGGACATTGTAAAAAACTGTGAGACGTGCATCAGATATAGCAAACCAAATCCAAAGCCTGCGGTGGGTTTGCCCATGGCCTCAACCTACAATGAAACTGTAGCTGTGGATTTGCATGAGCTAGAGCCGGGAGTGTGGTATCTGCATGCAATTGACCACTTCACACGCTTCAGTGCAGGATGACGGCAAAGACCTCTATGTACAACGTGCATGGCTACAGTGTCCCTACCAGCTGGTATTTGGACAAAACCCAAATCTGTCTTCAGTTCTCACTAACAAGCTGCCAGCTCTGGAAGGTACTAATATGAGTACTTGGATAGCCCAGCATATCACAACATTACATGCTGCAAGGAGAGCATTTACAAAAGATGAGTGCTCTGAAAGGATCCAAAGAGCCCTTCGTAAACAACTGCGGCCCATTGATGACAGATACGAAACAGGGGACAAAGTCTACTACAAACGGGTGGATTGTACAGAATGGAAAGGTTCAGGTGTGGTCATCGGCCAAGATGGTGCGGTGATATTTGTGAGGCATGGAGGCACTTACGTTCGTGTACATCACTCCAGGCTTCGAAAAGTAGATAGCCCACAAGCAGTGCTGGGAGAAAGGGACATTCAGCAGGAAGGGACTGAACATCATACCAGACCTTACCAGAACCTGGCTTTAATGGGAATAACTATGACACTGAAAATGAAAGTGAGGAAGAGACGCCTACAAATGGTGAGGAGAACAGTGAACCCCCTCACACACAGCCAGAAGGAGATAGCCATGGTCAATCGGACGCATCACAGAACAACTCAACCACAACTTGTGAAGGCCTTAGTCTGAAAACTGGACAGGTAGTTACATACACAGATAGGAAAAATCCTTAGCAGGGCAGGAAAAGCCACTGGAACATACAAATACTGGTATAATTTGGAGTACATTGAGCCTGAGGACATTTCTGGCACTACTAGTTCTGTTGACAGGACACGGGTCGGCAACCTTTACTATCCAAAGAGCCAGTTTGCCCTATTTTCCACCAAATAAAATTTGTCTGTAACCGCAAAAGCTATCTGATATCACAGCTTATAAAGTTTTGTATATAGTTATATTATTTATTTAAACAAAAACTATAGTTTGTTGTATTTATGAAATTATAAAACAAGAATAAAGACAATTCTTGACATTTATTGCTATTTTACCTGTTAAAACTATATCAAACTCTTATGAAGAGGAGAGTTTGCTGCAGCAGTTGAGAAATCGCTCTTTGTCGCTCATCTCCAGCTTGATACTTTTCAGCATGCTGTGTGTTTGTTCTGGAAGTGTCTTTCAACATTACATTTTTTGCACATTTCAAGCATACAGGTAAGTCAGCATCGTTGGCAGTGAAAGCAAATGAATACGTCCACGCAGAATTAAACTGTTTTCCCTCCGTGACTTTTTTCTTTTTTGGGATTTATCCATCGATAGTTCAGGCGATATTCGATTTCGGGCGTTTAAGTCTGGACGGAGATCATTTAGAAAACGATGCTGAAACGCTGTGTGAACGGAGATCGTTTCAAACGAAAACGTATTAGTGTGGATGTAGACTCAGGGAGCCGCAACAGAGGGACTGAAGAGCCACAGGTTGCCGACACCCGACTTAGGACGAGTACACAATCTTCAAGTGGTCCCATCTGAGCATGTCGAGTTATGTGCTAGCTATCCTGAAGAAGACATACTTATTGTGAATGATGATGCCTTCATGTCTGCCAAACACAGTGAACTCAGCAACTGGAAAAAGAATGATGTGTTTGAAGAGGTGAAAGATGAAGGCCAGAAATGCATCTCTACGAGGTGGGTGTGCACATTCAAGGAGACACTTGATGGTGTTGTACCTAAAGCTAGATTAGTTGCAAGAGACTTTGAAGAAATGAACACTCAGGAGCTCCCTAAAGACTCACCTACATGTGCCTCGGAGTCTCTAAAAATGATTATGTCAGTGATATGTCAAAAGAAATGGCAGCTAAACTCTATGGACATTAAAGCAGCCTTTTTACAAGGCAAAGAGTTAACCCGAAATGTCTATATTTGTCCCCCCCAAGAAGCTCAGAGCAAAGGAATTCTATGGAAGTTAAAAAAGTGTGTTTATGGCCTAGCAGATGCTTCTCTGTATTGGTACAACAGAGTGAAAGACACTATGCAGCAATTGGGAGCTACTGTGTCACAAGTTGACCCAGCAGTGTTCTACCGGCTGGATGACTCCTACAATGTGAAGGGACTCCTTGCTTGTCACGTGGATGATTTCATCTGGGGTGGTTCAGAAACATTTTCCACAACAGTCATCCCTCACTTGAAAGTTGCTTTTCAAGTTGGACGTGAAGAGCACAACAGCTTCAGCTGCAATGGAATGGAGGTTCACTCTTTAGAGGATGAGATACAAGTGCAACAAAGTATCTACATAAAGAATCTACAACCCATTACTGTGGACCCCAACAGAGCCACACAGCGAGAGGCTCCTCTGACACTGAAACTGACATGTTAAATTCAAAGATTGGCCAAATATTGTGGGTAGCAAGGTATAGTAGACCCGACAATGTGTGACATATCCAACCTAGCATCAAGTGCAAACATGCTACTGTTCAGACTCTGCAAACAAACTTGTCAGGAAACTGAAATCAGAAGAGGTGACCTTTCAGCACTTGGGAAAAGACAGCTCGCTGAAACTAGTGGTGTTCAGTGATTCCTCGATGGGAAATCTTCCAGACGGAGGCACTCAAGGCGGACACCTGGTCATGCTTACGGGAGAGAATGGAAGATTTTCACCCATATGCTGGCAGTCAAAGAGGATCAGGAGAGTTGTTTGAAGCACCTTAGCAGGAGAGACTTTGGCACTTGCAGATGGCATTGACAGTGCAGTCTTTTTGGCTACACTCTACTCAGAACTTACCACAGGTGATTGCACACGGAACGATTTGCCCATTGTGTGTGTAACGGACAATCACTCTCTTCTTGATGCTGTCAAGTCCACCAAAACAGTCACTGAAAAGAGACTCTGTCTCGAAATCAGCAGCGTCAAGGAGCTCGTCCACTCTGGGACCATCCAGCAGATCATATGGCCAGCCTCCAAGGAACAGCTCGCTGACTGCTTGACTAAGAAGGGGACATCTGCACTTGTTCTGCTGAGGGCTCTCAGCGAAGGTGTATGGCAACTTAAAGGCTAAACGAGCTAATCAACAAAATCCTTACTACCCTCAAACTCCAGTCATTAAAGTTGCAATTTTAAACCTGTGTTTATACGTTTAAGGTTCTAAAAAACAAATATTTGTTTTTGTGACTATGTTTTTCTTAAAAGAGAAAGGGGAGTTTGTTAAGTACTGTGTGTAACGCTTTTGGTTCTAGAGGAACGGAAGACGTGTAGCCATTGTTGTTGATGTCATGCATAAGTTTTAAGTAAAGTCTTAAACATGTACAGTCGTCGCTGGAGTTATCGAATTAACATTCCTGGCCCACCTCAGACCTCATGTGAGGCTCAGTGTCTGAACAGGTAGTGTAGCTCCTTTTCTCCTCACCCCTGACTTTCAACTCTGAGTCCCATCATCTGCAGAACTGTTCAGACCGCCCAGCAGTTGTGCATCAGCTATGGGCAAAGGAGGAATATGGAGACATGACGGACCGCTATGTGGAGTGGTAAAGGAAGGAATGTGATGAGGTGCAGATCGGAGGAGACTGAGACAGCAGGAGTATAGAGACCTCAGGCCTTTATTATAAAAAGGAAAAGGGACGTGGGCATGATGTGACTGTGATGCAGGTGGATGCAAAGAAGTACGACAGGCTGCTTTTTCAGCTTGGATTTCTAGGGTAACCAGGGGGCGTGCTCTAGATGGAGCTCAGAAACAGAACTCCCTTGTTCTCTTTGCTTGGATTCCAGACAGCGAAAACGGCCTCCCCAAAATATAAGTGCAGAGGATGTTCTGGACGAGGAAACATTTGACAGTGGTTTGGCTGACTCAGATATTCGGCCATATATATTGGAGCCAGAGCATACAGCCAAAGAAATGCAGTGGAGAGAGGACGAGGCTGCGGCTGCATTAGCCAAGCAAGAGGATGTGGCCTGCAGGGACCCTCCAGGCGCCACAAGTTTGCCTGCAATGCATCCTGGTACATGTAGGCACTGCTGGCACGGCTCCTTGAGCAGGAGAACTCTGCTTTCTGTGTCAATAAAGCGGCACTGCAGAATTGCTTCAGAATGTGACAGTATAACCAAACGCTGAATGAGAAAGCAGAGAGGATTGCTTTTATCTGTCTTTTTACAGCCCTGCCAGGGAGGACAGTCTCATGTCAATATCTTTAAGCACCACAATACATCACACTGCAATCATCCATCCATCCATCAATCATACTTGTCATTGCTGGTGTTGGTGGGAAGTTGGGGGCTGTTCTTGGAGCTCTCCACTGAAGCCTGGGGCCAATCCTCTGATGACATGGGCCGGGGCCGCTGGCCAATCCCTGTGGGCTGCTGCAGGCCTGCCGCTTGTTCCTCTGCCGCGAGCACCTGAGGAACATCATGGTAAATGGATTGTACTTGTATCGTCTTTTGATCACTCAAATCGCTTTTTACACTACATATCATTCATCCATTCATACACTGATGGCACAGTCTTCGGGAGCAAGTTGGGGTGAAGTGTCTTGCCCAAGAACACATCGACATGGGGATCTAACTGCAGGTCTTCTGATTGAGGGACGACCCGCTCTATCTTCTGAGCCACAGTCGCCCCATCAGTTTGAGTTCCAGTCATTTACCTGCACCCTGGTGTCCATATTGCAAACTATACTGCCAAAGGCATTCTATCCACATATCAGTCATTTTAACAAACAGATGGAGATCCAGACACCCCACCTCATGAATGAAGTGCACACATTAACATACATGTCAAGTCCGAACATGATCTATCCATCTTTACTCTTGTGGATGGTGAAAAGATAGACCGACTGTCAACCGTCAAACAAGGTAATAATATGAGAGACTTGCAAAGGGCACAGAGATCAGAGTTTGAGTCGGGGTCCAACAGTGTAGTTATGGAATGGAGCCACAGTTCACATGCATCCTCAGTCAGGAAAACACAACTAATGCAATGACTATAGTACAACTGTACACAGCCATAGTATTCTAAAAAGAAGAGGATGATGACAACTTGTCTGAGGCTGCTCATGCGATATTTGACACTTACATACACTAGCATTGCTCTACGTTGGTGTCGTTAAGTGAAAGTACGAGGAAGAAAAGAGAATGTGACATACAGAAACCAGGGTTTGGATGACGGCCTCGTCTTGTTGAGACCAAGGCTTTGAAGGACAACGGATCCTCTTGATGAACAAATTTTGCCACTTCTGCCTCAGGTCAAACACCAGTCCTGCAGCCTGAAAACATGATACGTAACATGAGATTAAATGGTATGTAAAAAGATTCAGTACAAAATGTCAAGGAGGCGGGGCGGAAACAAACAAGAGCAACAGTGTAGACCTAACAAAAGAGAAACCTTTATCTACGTATATCGCCTACTTTCTCCAAAGTATTGGAGGGAATTGTTTCTAGCAGACGTAGTGATGTCCCATTACAACATCTCAAAGTAAAGCATTAAATATGGGGTGTCCTCATACTGTATATTAAGGATTTTGGTTCTCTAGCATTCTACATTAAGTATAATTTGCTGACGATACAAATATTTTGATCTCACACAAATGAAATGATCTGAAAAATAATCTAAATGAGGAACTAATTAAGGTGGATCCATGGCTTAAAATGCAGTAAATCATTCTTAAATAGAAGCAATGCAAGCTTCACTGTATTTTGCTCAAAGTGATCTTGAACATGTTCGTAACAAAATAAATGGTCAGGTTATTGAGAGAGATTCCAGGGGTACACAAGGATGTTTTTTTAAAGTGTTTCCAGGTTCATATTGATGAACTGGCAAAAACACTGTCCAAATACATTGGCTTGTTTTTAAAGTTAAGGCTTTTTCTTCCATTTAGAGCACTTGTAACCTTATAGAAGTCTTTATTCAAGCCTTATATATATCACTGTAATGTTATATGGAGCAACATGTTTCACAACACCTGTATAATCTAAAGTGTTATATACGTATACGCTCAACAACAGACTGACTCATATCAAAATACTTTCCCTCACATACATATAAGACTAGGAGGAAGTATTTTATAAAGGGTAAAACACTTCAGTGTGGTTGGCAGAGGTTCACAAGGTATGGAATGCTTTAAAAAGAGCTTCAGGCAGCAGTTGCTACAAACATATGTTAACGCTTGAATACACTGACTTTAGTGTGTTATTGAATTGCCATCTATCATCCTGTTTTACATATATTTAGTGTTTGCAGTTATGTTAAGTTGAGGATCTGGTAGCAGATATCGCCACTAGTCGGCGCTGTTCAGGCAGCTGGAGGTTTCAGGGTTAAGAAAGTTTGAGGAGAAGTGGGTTTGGGTTTGTCTGGTTCGGTGTTGGGACTTCTCTTAAGTTGTGAGGAAAACCCAGAACGAGTTGGACCGATTTATTCCTCATCACACACCCACGTCACTTACATCATCTCCACTTGCCATATGTCTGTATTCAATGTATCGTACCTTTGTAACCAATGTCTGAACTGATGTAATTAAGGTTTTGAGACCATTTAGCAGTGAGGGTGAGGCTAGTTAGATTATATTTGGGTGTTTGGCTAGTCTTATGTGTGTTGTAAGTTCAGAGTGTTATGTTTTCAAAATTTTTATTGATTTGGATGATCACAAGTTATAAAGTAACTACTCCTAAATGTTGGGACAAAGACAGCAAACATACAGTATGCCTTCCTTTCGGGAACACGCAGTAGACATTGGTTAGCCCACTAATTCTGTAGTCAAATTATAAAATATGTTAATATTTGAAAAACATTTCTTTATTGTAAAAAGCATGATTGTTCAAGTTTCTACAGAAAAATCGAGACAATATTAAAATGTGACACCTAAATTCTTAGATGCAGAGGGTTGCAGCTGAACCAGGAGCCTCTCAGCTCGAGGACAGCAAACCTCCAAGAAGAAAGTGGGACTGGAGCATGCTGATGATTTGAAGCCTTTAATAGTCCAATGATGTGACCCCAATGTGAAATCCTTCATAAAGTGCAGCAGCACGCATGCCGTCTACAAGCTGAAACGTCCCTGTGTCAAGTATTGAAACGTTGGTCTGTTTGCACAATTAAAGGCTGCAAATCAATTAGTCTGCTCCAGGCCCTTTTTACGGATGACTGATAGATTACAGCTTCCAGAGACTGAACAGACGCTTGAGGCAGATCAGAGATGCCATCGCCAACTGCTACTGATAAGCAGAGTCAAATAGGCTGAGACTTAGTCTCAACCTGTCAAGAACCATCCTGTCTGTAAAGGGAGGCTGAGCTAACCCAAAACTTTTCCATTTCCTAATGTCAGGGATCCTGTCATGAACATATTTACATTTACAGCTTTGTAATATTTACTAAGCCAAAAAGTTTTGGACCACTAACATAGAACACACTACAAATGTTGTCGTATGAGGAAAGTCGCATCAAAATTCATAAACTAGGAAAAGGTGGAAAGGTCGGTGTCTCACCTCTTTGTCCAATTGAAAGATGAGCCAGTCATCTATCCTCATCTCAGCTAGGTCCTCTGTCTCACTGTCACTGAGGTCAACCGGAGGACTGTCTGAAAGAAGGAGCAGGGAGACAAAGACTGAATGTGAACAGGAAGGCTTCTGAATCAACCTCCATCATTAAACACTCAGGAGAGAGTGCCATGACATTTCAAACATTAAATGTCTTCAAACGTTATTTTAATAATGGTCAAGACATGAGAAATTTGGGAAGGGCATGTCTCCTTTCCATTGGCCTCAGAGAATAGTGAAAGAAATCCCATTGTTACGGGAGGAAGCAATGTTTGGGGGACTGAAGGGAAGCACGACCCCTCTACATCTCTCTGGGAGAGACTGTATCTGGATAGTGTTGGGATGACTTGGTTTACACCCAATTCAGTTATCAGAGTATGCTTAGCCCCCTGGAAAGCTTATCAAAATCAGCTATATTGGCCAAGTGTGTGTCTGAATGAGCCCTGATAACTTTGTCTTGTAGAAAGTCTCTTTACTAATAAATTAACAGGCTGGCATGAACTTTAGTAAAGCTCTTCTTCAGACTTCACCATAGAAACAGAAGGTTAGTGAAGGGTTAGCACTGTTGGAACATCAGATGAGCTAACTACAGTTTAAACCTCCTCACTCAATATTTACAGTTCAATAATTAAACTAATTTAACATCAACTTTAACAGGATTCTCCTGTCATGTGACACTGAGGAACTCCACTGGATGGAAGTTTGAGTTGTTTCACTCTTCTTTTGGGGGAAAACTATTTCAAATGTAAATAAAACATTTGGCGTCTAAATTATACAGTTTTTTTTTTTTAAATCTCAGTTAAAATAGTAATTTTTAAAGGAAATAAGAAAACACCAATATATCAGGTGACCACAAACTTTTGAACGGCTGTGCCGATTCAGGAGGAAAAGTGCAGATTTTGTCCTGGTCATGGAAGAGTGGAACAGCTTCACTTCTGGAGAAGTCGTGAGAGTTTGCTCATCGTCAGCCTGCATGTGGTTTGTGGACTTAGAGAAGGCTTGTGTCCACGTCCCTCAGGGTACTTTATTGGGGATGCTGGGGCTGACTCTATAAGTCATCATTGGTCTGTGTCCTCCTTTTTGGTAGGAAGTTAAGCATGTTGTCAACCAGTGTTTGGTTCAACCAGGGCTGTGCCTCGTCACCCATTAGTTTGTGGACAGAATCTCAATGTAGAGCTTAGGACAGAAAGCTTTTTGCCAAATATTCACAGTGCACACTGGCCCGCAGTGTTAAGGTGACATCAGGAACCATGCTGATTTCATGGCAATCTGACTAATAGTCAAAATATCTTGCTGTGGAAAACAGCTTTGAACAGACAGACAGAGATCACCATACTTAAATAAATATTCATGAAGAACAAAGTCCTGAGATTTGAATTGTTTGTTTACCAGTAGCTGTCTGTGCAGCAGGTTCCTGCAGGGCAGAGCTGGGTAGTTTGGCACACCCTCCAAATATAGCCACAGTGATGGCAGTGATGATGGAGCAACAGCGGACACTGGCCATCCTGTGGCCTCGGCACATCTCGTCATAGATGAACCAGTCTGTGGGAAGGGCCTGGGCCAATTTAGCTGGGCTGTTCTAAACAAACAAACAAACACACACACACACACACACACACACACACACACACACACACACCTAAAACCTTTTGTCTGTTAATCTGTCTGTCGGTGCTGTGTATAGGGGCTGCAGAGAAAATCCACTTCATCCAATGTGCATGAAAGTAAAGAAAATATGCACCAAGCCATAGTTGCAGGGGATCCATGTGTACATGCAGTTCCCTCCTCTGTGGCTCACTAACTGTGTGGCTTCAGAGGACAAACCTACATGGATTTGACTCTTTTAAAAAGCTAGAAACCAAAATGCTTAAAGGGTTATATCCATGTCCTTTCTTTCTCTACAGAATTTTTTGACAAGATATGTGTTCATAATGTGTGTAATAACTAGGCATGGATTCTGCAGGTCTTGTAAAGCTCCGACACCTCTGGACAGCGCTCAGTGGATAGAAAGGAGAGTTAAGATCCTTCTAGTGATGAGACCACAATGTAAAGACAGGATTACATATTAATGAAATCATTTTTTCCCCTACCTCCTTGAACTGGCTCAGGATAGATGTGGGATGAAAGTGGACCTTCTTCTCCCGGTTACAGGAGAGCAGGGAGGTCTCCTGGTTGATATTGACCAGGTTTGGATACATGCCAGCCATCAGAGCTGCCTTCACCACGGCCCAGTTCTCAGAGTTCCGATTCACATCCCGGATGTTACTGCTCCCACGGACTCGCACGAAACCTGGGAAAAAACAGGCCGCTTTAAATCCAGTCTTCATTTATGCATGCGACAAAAACTACTTCAATAACAAATGTGTTTTCTTCCTTCAAAGTCAGACTTCCATGTTTGTACTTTTATATGTCGGGACATATTTACTGGGAGTAGGGGCCACAATTCTCCAATCGATTCAAACTTCCGATTTAAATGTCACAATGTGTTTTGGATCTATGCCATCGTTAGACTATGGGGTCTTGCTTCATAAAGATCAACAGATCATTGGTTTTATTTCCTGACAACTGTCATTTTCTTCTTTAAAATGAGAGGCTACGTGGTTTCAAGGGTGCATGTTTTAGGAACGTACCACACTAACGCCATGTGCTGACATTTAAATGATGTATTTAATATACGATAACAATAACTTATTTCACCAGCAAACTGGGAAAAACTGTTAAACAACAAAAATAAGATGGCAGGAGGGTTTACAACAGCTTGAGTTTACGAGGTGAACCTGAATGCACCATGAAGTCTCTGTCTCCGCCACATGCTTTACTGTACAAAGCGATCTAGACACACAATGGATGTTAAGTGGATAACAGGCAGTCTGGTGATGGCGGGTCAAACCACACACCTGGTTGGTGTGGAATATAAAATGAAAATGAAAGTGGAACGGACCAATGGCTCGGAGCTGTCCCAGCAGCTGTGTCCTCATGCCGAGTATCATGTCCATGGTGGCCTGGGACAGGAAGTTCTTCTCACAGAAGGATCTCTCCCAGCCTTCACTGCGGGCCTTCTGCCATGCCTGACACCACACAGGACAAACATGAACTCCATTCAGCTGGGGAATATCACTTTATATGTGCATCATGATTAATTGTCACACATTACTTGATAACAATACTCTGACTAATAATGCGACCATTATGTCACATTTTGTGACCATTTTTGGAGACAGTGCTCCTACATTTCATAACTAGGAGTACCAGTGTGAGTTGTTGATATTTCCCCGATTTTTTTCTTCTTCTTTAAATCATCATATATCGACAGACAGACAGACAGACACAGAGAGAGCGAGAGAGAGAGATCCACACTCAGGTTTGCAGTGGTGCTACATTCATTCATTGGATACTTTAAAATTAAAACAATTCTGATTCATCAACAGTGCACAGATTTATTTGGTGAATGGGGGACTGTAGGGCCGTCACAAGCAATCCCAAAACAATTACTGGGTCGTAACTGCCCCCAGACAGAGTGCACCCGAGAGATGCTGAAGTTATACTTTGCAGAGCTCACAGCGATCTGTCCAATATCCAACTCTTCCATTGTTTGTTTTCCAGCCATGGAGTTGTGTTGTGCCAAACTTATGTGTAACTATTGAATCACACCTATCAAATAAACCAAAGAGCGCCTAACAAAGGATTGGAAAACCGTAGTCTAAATCAAAAAGAAAGTAACATCTCAGCTCAGCACAATTACAATAGCCCACTTTTATAGGACATTCCCGAAAGACTTGACCGCACAATTTATTATTTGGTGTTCATGTTCAAAAAAGCACAATTTCACAAAATTTCTTCTGTTAATATTGTATTACAAAGTCAGGGTCATAATACAGTTAAGATGGAAACAAATCTGGGTGTGTTGCGTTACATGTCGATTAAGTGGTGCGACAAAATGTTGTTCTGGTGCTCCTAACATTTTCAGTAAGGCCGTAGTGGAAACAGTGAGTCGGGAGCCCTGTTTTGTTTTCTCCGTTTTGATTTCTTTGTCCAAAATACTATATGACCAGTTGAAAAAAAAATATATATATATTCTGCTTAAAAAGAGGTGAGAATAAAGTATGTGATATTGATGATGAATGACTGAATGTCTATGCTATATTGTAGCTTACAGCCTATTGTTTCAACTTCATTCTCTCCACCAGAAGGATCATGCAATCGGTTGCGTGAGTGAGTGTGTGAGTGACTGTTAACCTCTGTATCTGTCCACTAATCTCTCATTCTGCTGCAGCAAACTGCATCATATTCTGAGGGTGTAGTTATGGCTGCATGTTCAAGGACCTCTAGCGGTTAATGTGATTCACACTTTCACAGAAAAAGTTTTATACTGCCACTGACTGCCTGCTGCTCATCACTCACTACTTTTAAAGGCCCCCGTCTGGTAGGGGCCACTAGTGATGACACAGCTGAGAGCATCTACACCCCCCAGTAGCTGCTGATAATAAAGGACAAGAGTTTGCAGTGTGTTTGGCTAACAGCTAACAGAACTACCAGCACAAACAACGCTGTACTTCTCCAACACCAGCTGGCAGAGATCTGCACTATATACCGCACCGCTAGATATGACTAAATCCTACACACTGGTCCTTTAAGTGGGAAAAAAAGTGGCAAACTAGGGTTGGGCGATATGATATGTACCGTGTGACAGTAAAAATGAGTCTAACAGTAGATATTTGGCAATACCACTTCAACCGCAGTAGCTATTCTCCCGTGATACAAATGTGTGTGATTTTTGTATTGCAATGACTAAAGTCAGGCTGGTATTTATGTACGTCTGTTAATTTTAGAAATCTGTTACAATTGAAATTATTATTCTCAAGAAATTTAAAAGCTTCAATTTTGAAAGTATTTTGGTTTTACTGTTTTGACTGTTTTTAACTCAAGCTTTGTCTCATGTGAGTCAGTTGTTTTTGTTTGTATGGAAGTTCTAAATACGGTAAAAGTAGAAATTAATCAAATGTGATGAAGTACATTATGATTATTTTAAACCATTTCTTAATTGAATTTACAGAACAACTACTGTATCGTCATCTAAAATGACATATACGGTGATAGAAGATCTTGACCATATCGCCCATCCCCCCTGTCTCAAACAGTGTAAAAGGCCCAGATATCCAGCAGCAGTTATCCAATTGCCCATCTTGTTTTGAAAAAAGCAGCCTGATAATGGGTAGATAACAAGTTGCTGCTCCCTCTAAACCACAGCAATAATGCATGAGCAGTTTAACTAAACAATAATCAGGCATTCAGGCATGCTGTATTTTCAATTCATAGAGACCTGAGGAGGTAAAACTAGAATGTATTTCAAAGGAGAAAAAAAGATAAGATTACAAGAAGCATCCCTTTACATCTCCCCTCAAATCAAGGGCTTCCCATATTCATCCCCCACCTACCTGGAAGGCTCTCAGCAGGGCCATGTGGTCGCTGAAGGAGGTGGAGGTGAAACATTTGCGGTTGTGTAGTGCAGCTCTTCTCTGAGATCCCTGAGCGGGAAGGATGAAAGGGTCTCGGTAGGCCAGTGTACAGGCAATGGTTAGAATGGGGTCCAGACACTTGAGCACCACAGCGCACAGCACCATCTTGCCCAAGTGGGGATCCACGGGGAGATCAGCCAGGTGGTAGCCCAGATCAGTCAGGTCTTCATACTGGTCCATAGCATCTATTGTCTGCAGAGAACGGTACTATGTAGTGGTGCCAACTCCATGACCTTTTTTTTTTTGACTGCAATACTGAATGTGGATGTGTAGGCTTGTATGTGCTTGAGTAGTTGCTTGTGTCAGAGATCAGGAATAATTGAGGTACATAGTAATATTTGTTACCTTTAGCATCTGCACAGCGTTCCTGATGGCATGTGCAGCAGGAGGCTGTGGAGCTTTGGACAAGAACTCAGCTACTGGACAGGAGGAGGGGGCCAGCAGTTTGGTCTGCAGACACAGTTCCTTACACACACACAACATATTATCACTATTACAGCCCATTACTAAGGCTACTGCATTCTAAGTAGGTCTCTGTTGGTGCTCATCAAGATCTACTTAATTCTATTACAATCCTCCAATAATAACAAAGAAAATACCAAACTTTGCCATGTTAAGCCCAGAGGAGAAACTGTCAGTTGGTGAAGGGACAGCTGCTCCTCTGGCAGCTGAATATGTATCTGCCTGCCACAGCCTGAGAAACACAGTCACTAATAGATCCACAAAATTAAGTAACTCTATTAAACTGTATAATATATTTCATGTAATATATTGGACTGTATCAGTATAACCTGCATATGAATCCTGTGTATTTAATATGCAATATGTGTATTCTGTAAAATGCTTTCGCAACATATTTTTGTTCAGGCGAATAAAGCTAAATTGAATTGAAAACATATAAATAATCGAGGCAGTGAATGTAATAGAATGATAATAATAATAAGCAGTTAATGATGAACACTAAGCAGAGCATTCATTTTGTGGAAAAACTGAGTGTAAATCTTAAAACGCTTGCTGTGAAGAATGTCTTGAAAGCAAGTACGTCCACACGTAACAGGCTATGGAGGGTGTGTGTGGGTGGGTGTGTGTGTGTGTGTGTGTGTGTGTGTGTGTGTGTGTGTGTGTGTGTGTTGCTACCTGCAGTGGCATCCGCAGCAGCTGTGGAACCTGGAATTCCAGCATGTTGTTGAACCTAAGTCGACTGAAGAGGCGGAAGCAAATCCCTGGTCTGCAGCGGCCGGCTCTGTGGACAGGTCACACATTCAGTAGATTCTTTAACACCGACATTAAGAGCAGACATTGAGTGTATATGAGGTCAGATATAAGATCAAGAGTGTAGACATTGTTGGTTACCTTCCCTTCCTTTGCAAAGCGCTGGCTTTCGAGATCCAAACCGTCTTTAACATGGAGACATGACTGAGGGTATCAAAGGACTTCTACAACAGGAAAAACATTTAGGAGTTCATTACCAACCGCCAAGTGTGAACTTTTATTTGTTGTTAGACCTCATTTTACTCTTGTTTTGTAAATCCAATTCCAGTGAGTGTACCTCTTTGACCTTTCCTGAATCAATGACGAAGATCACATCGCTGATAGTGATGCTGGTCTCAGCAATGTTTGTAGAAAGAATCTGAAAGGAAAAAAACATTTTTAAATGTTATTCTTTCGTCTGATAGTGAGTTAGTATTCTACAAATTTCCTGTAAAGTTCCATACGAAAGGCAAACCCTACTGGTCACCAGCTACTAGTCATAGTGTAGACAGGATGCAGCTTTGGGTGTCCTGAGTGACACCAGTGACTCACTATTTTCCTGATACCAGGTGGAGTGTTCTTCATGGCTCTCTTCTGATCCAGAGTCTGCATGTCTGAATGTAGAGTGAACACCTGGTACCTGAGAGAGGACACACCTCCGTCAAAGACACACTACATAATATGCTGCTGTGCTATACTATGCTCAACACAATCAACTCAACACATGGCAATAAGGCCCAGATTAATCCAGGACCAAGTCTACATCTATACGTACAATATTTTGTTGATCATATATTTTAAGAATCCTGTATTTATCTGAATATTACAATACCATTAAGAACATCTTTAACTTATGACTTCAAGTCAACATATCTTAAAAACGTAGAATACTATAGATGTTGCATGATGTTCAAATGTCTTACATTCTTCTTATGGAAAGTATATGTTTCACCTTTCAGAGTGGGTGGAGAATCTCTTATCGTCATATATGATGCGGTGCCGGAGTGTCACAATCTCATCATATCCAGGAAGAAAAATCAAGACAGCACCTAAAGACCAACAGATAAAAGCACAGAATGTAATAATCCTGAAATATCATCCGTGTTCCCTGAATCTGCTTGTGATTAATAGTCACGTTCATCAGTCAATGGTTTGACTCGGTAGTGAGAATCATACAGTAAACAGCTATGTTGTTCAAATGAAGTGCTGAGGCTCACCATCACTGGTGGTGGAGCAGATGTTGTGCAGCAGATCCATGATGAGGTCCAGGTCCACCCGCTCATCGTCAAAGCTGTGGTGGTACAGCTTGAGCAGCTCCTGCTCTTCAGGGCTCAGCTCTGCACTGCCACACTGCATCAGAGTGGACTCATCCAGGCTGCTCACCTCTCCCAGAGGACTGCACAGTACGCATTTATAAAACCTTCTCAAACTGTATTTCAATTGAGACAAGCCTTTACTTTATGTGTAGCTTCTTTAGGGACTGTGCAAAAATGATTGGGGGCAGATGGGCTGACCATTGCACATTTCATGGAGATTCATTTCCATATAGCCACAAATGCCACTGCAGTAAAGGGAAAATCAGCTATTCCAAATGTATGTTTAATATATTGAGAATGATGCATTTTTACACTGAACATTCCAGAAACTCTTTCTGAAACACCAAATAAATGCTATTAACACTGCCTCTCTTTAGCAAAAAAAAGAAACCGATTACTCCTTTTCCCCTTTTTAGAAGAGTTAGATTAGTTTTGCACATCGTGGTCAACATTACACTCACATGGAAGATTTGAGTAGATCCATAGCATCTGTCTGCTGGAAGTGTTTGGCAAAGTCTAAGGCTGTCCTGAAATGAGATGAACACTGACACTCAATGCATTGGAGGAATATTAAAACAATACAATGTGGTATGTACAGTACATGTACTCCTGGCTCCTTCATGTCCATGGACAATGAGAGGAACACTAATAACAATGGTCCTGACTCACAGTAAACATCACGTCATTTAACATAGCGGCCTAACATCAGCTGGGTAACAACATGGTGGACGTCCTACCAGCCATTGGATGCCTTCATGTTGATGTCTGCCCCCATGCTGAGCAGCTGCTCCATCTGTGTGAGGAACCCTTGAGCTGCTGCCACCATCAGAGCAGAGGCCCCTGTGTCACTGTGCCTGTAGTCCACTAGGTAAAGAAAACAATACGAGCCTTCATATATCCATTCATTTTACACTACACTCAGGACAGCACAGGGCCAGCACTTCAATATTATCAGCACAACATTTTGGGAAAACACTTTTTTGCAGAGTCTGATGTAGGGCTGCACAATTAATCGAATTTTAATCTCGATCACGATTTTGGCTGCCACAATTAAATGATCATGATCGTCTGCGATATTGACGTTTAAAATGCGTGCTCTGCTACATATCAAATCAAGCGCTTCCTCAACTAACAGTCAGCCGACCACCAGGGGGAGAACGAGATGGGAGGTGTCATGCGCGCACCCTGCAGCGGCAGCCTCAAAAAAAGTTCTGTCTGCAGTCGACACCGGTATTAGTAGAAGAGTAGCGAGACAGACAACAGAACAGAGAGCAGACAGTCATTTATATTTTGCTTCAGGTGAATAACAACCGTATAAGTTATATTTTGATGCAAAGACGTGTACATTAGCTGGAATGTAGCACAACATGGAAGTGAAAGCAATGCTCTGTTGATTTCATTTTGGGTAAAAAGTGTTGATACTATTTTAGTTATATTTTCCTTCTACGAGATGCACTGTGATAGGACCAGTCTGATGCAAAGATTTGTACATTAGCCAGAATGTGGCACAACAATGGAAGTGGAAGCAGTGTTCTTGTTCATTTAAACGTGAAAGTGCAATAAAAAGATGTCCCTAAAATTAATGAATAATCGTGATCTCAATATTGATCAAAATAATCGTGATTATGATTTTGGCCATAATCGTGCAGCCCTAGTCTGATGTTTTGTGCTGAGAGATAGAGGAGAAGATCAATACCATTATCATGTCTGTGAGGTAAATATGAAGCCGGAACCAGGAGACGGATTAGCCTAGCTTAGCATAAAGACTGGAAGCAGGAGGAAACAGCTAGCCAAAATTCTGAAATACACACACTAATACCTCAACAAGTTGCGTTGGGGAGTTATTCGCTGCCAGCAGTTATGGGCAATAAAAGTAAGCTTATCTTGATATATCTATAGTATATCATAATGTAGATGTTTCTGGAAATTCAAACTATTGATGGATATAAAAAAACAAAAAACAGACAGGAATGTCTAATCCAGTGAATTATATACCTGACAAATAAAAGTACATGATATGAGGGGTGTAAGAAATCACAGATGTGTATCACATGGATATACATCATCCACAGGAATTTGTATCTCCATAGTACCATGTGCAAAATGATTACCATTCTAATAGCATTTAAATGGCACATTTACAAAATTGCAAAATGCATGAGTGATTTCAGAAAGGTGAGAGAGCAGAGATCAGCTCTGAGAGTCGTACCGTTTACACTTTCATAGAGGATGAGTTTGAAGAGCTGAATAAAAGCATCCTGGTCTTCATTGAGGAAAATGTTGGAAATGCATGAGTCCATCTCCTTCAGCAGCCACGGCTCCAGCTGTTCTGTGTCATTCTCAGCCTGCAACACAAAATAGTACACTGACTCAACCGGGTACCAAGCATCAACAGTCAGGTTTCACACAACACACCCACACTCAACATAACTTGTTTGGATGAAACACTTACCAGATAGAGAGATGTTAATGTTGCAGGCCTTAATAATGAAAAACAAAAAAAAGCCTTCTTAGCCACCTAGCCTGCTGACAAGCTCATCAGACACTGGCCTGCGGCGCTTGGTCATAGTATACTGACATGGCAGTAAAACGAATGTTACGAATGCAACTACGGTTCTATGAATCCTGGATGACCGCCAGAGGCAGTGCTTAACACTGGATATCTTCCAGTGTTCCAGGCACACCTCTCAGGGCTGCCCTTGACGTGGAGACACTCTTGGTAGAGTGACCCTTCACCCCGGATGGCCGAGCGCAGTCGCTCGCCTTGTATGTATAGGCAATGGCCTCCACTATCCAGTGGGATAGGCGCTGTTTTTTTAGAAGGAGCACAGCCCTTCTTAGGCTCACCATAACTGACAAAGAGCTGCTCCGACTGCCATATGCAGGCGGTGGCTTCCACATAAGCTCTGAGGGCCCGCACTGGGCACAGCAGCCTTGACCTCGCCTCTCCCGATGGGGGGTCAACTTTGCCAGCTGGATAGGCTGGTTGATATGCGAACATGTCAACACCCTTGGGAGAAACGCTGCATTAGGCCACAAAGTGACACCCAAGCCAAGTTCCACCTCAGACATGATTCCTTCACCGACGGGGCATGCAGCTCGCCCCCACGTTGAGCTGAATTGACGGCAAGGAGAAAAAACGTTTTGGCCGATAGCCATCTCGGCTCCGCCTGTGCCAGGGTTCAAAAGGAGACCAGCATAAGGTGTCCAGTACCAAGGGTAGGTCCCATGCAGGGGCCTTTTTTTGGGGAAGAGGGACATCAGTGGCTCTCTCCTGTGTCATTATCGACCTTAGTATGCTGCCCCGAAATAGCGGCCACGTATACTCCAAGAGTAGAGGGAGACCGGCCCTTATCTAGGAGGGACTGTAGAAACTCAGTACAGCAGGCACGGCGCACTGTACTGGGACCTTGTTCTGACCCGCACACCAGTCAGAGAACAGCTTCCACCTGTTTTTGTACTGCAGGCAGGTAGACCGCGCGCTGGCATTCAGAATAGTCAGTCTGACTGGTTCTATGCAGCCACTCTGCATCCGGTCAGGCCCTCCCGCGGCCAGACCCATAGTTGAAGGCGGCAGTGATTGGGATACCAAATTGCGACAGGAGATCCCTCCTGTCGGGGAAGAACTCTGACAAGCGTTAGCAAGATCAGAGGGAATGGTGGAAAGGCATAAAGAAGATCCTCTGTGTCAAGATGCCCTGGCTCACATGTGGCCAGAGGATCTTGACCCAGAGGACTGGTCCTCTCCGTCAGGGAGACCCGGTGGGGGCAGCGGGTCGACAACACGTCTGGATGCAGCCGCCACTCTCCCGGTGGAGGATTGTGACGGAACAGGAAAACCACAACTTGGTTCCGTTCTCCTGGTGGGTACATTGCCCGCAGGCTGGTCAGGCGAGGGGCCGCCCAAGTCAGAAGGGCACGGTGATCCCCGTAGCAACTTCTGCAGATCTGGTGCCCCATTGATGGTTTATGTGAAAACACAGCAGAGGTGTTGTCCAACTGGACAAGCACATGCTTTCCCTTCAAATATGGCAGGAAGTGCTTGAGCGCTAGCTCTAGAACATTGACCTGCCCCTGCAGTCTTTGAGCAGACAACTGCCCCCAAGCAGTCCTGTTCTGTCACACTGCACCCCGCCTTGAGAGGCAGGTATCTGTTGTGACCGTCTACCGGTGGAATGGAACCGAGCCCATGGGGACACTGTTTGCCAGATATGCACTCTCCCTCCATGGGGATAGTGTGAGTAGGCACTGTTTTGATACTATTATTGCCCTGTATCTGTGCCACTTGGCATCCAAGTGAAGGCTGTTCAGTCATCTGCAAGCCCAAGGGAACGACAGTTGAGGCAGCTGTCAGTTTACCCAATAGTCGGAGAAAAGGATGTAGGGCAACCGTCTGCCCCCTCGGAAGGGGGAGAGGTTGTGGGGGTTGCTGTCCACATGCTAGGGCGACAGACAGGCCCTCATAGGGCCAAACTAATGAAGGTTATGCTCTGAGAAGGGCTCAGGTAGCTCCTCTCCATGTTCACCTTGAGGCCCCACCGGGCCACGTGAGAGAAGGCGAGCAGTGTCCTGTGGCGCCTGAAGCCGGGATGGCGCCCAGGTCAGCCAGTCGTCTAAGTACGGCAGTATGTTCACGCCCTGCGATTGCAGGGGTAAAGGACAGCAGTAACACCTTGTGAACACCCATGGGGAGATGGGAGAGTCCGAATGGAAGCACCCTGGACTGAAAGTGGCGGCCTTAAAAGGCGAAACAAAGAAACTGCCTGTGGTGATGCACCATGGGAACAGGCGTCGATAGACGTGAAACACTCTCCCTTGGAAATCTGCTGCTGGGAGAAAAAACCGACAGCCGGCCCGGAGAAATCTCCTGGCCCCCCTGCCTCTGGAGGCTTTGGGGAGGGGGGGGGGACGGGACGGGACTGTTAGTCCCCAATTTCGGAGGTTGTCTGGAGGGGACGTAGGTAGGGTTGTATGGGTAGCGGTCGGCCTCTCAGCAGGACGCTGAGGCCTGTGGCGGCTACTAGGGTAAGCTGGAGGCTGGCGCCCAGTACAAAACGGTGAAAAAACGGCCTTGGGGGGCCAAAGTGGGACCCCTAGGTCTGCGGGGTGCAGGCATGTCCCTGCAAAGACCAGAGAACTGCTGCCTGGTCTGGCTAGCTTCAACAATTCGCTGAAGCGCCTGGTCTGGCTAGCTTCAACAGTTTGCTGAAGCGCCTGTATAGCAGCTGACTCGAACAGCTCACCAGGTTCCACTGGGACAGTACGGAGGGTCCTCCTACATGTCTCAGACAGGGGTGACTGCGCCAGCCAAACCTGGTGGCGAGTCTGGACCAGGGTGGACATCATACGTCCAAGTTCCCTCGACATGAGCGCAAACGCCTGTAATGAAGCATCACTGAGGCTGGAGGTGGAAGCGTCGAAAGTAGCCTGCTGCAGAGAAGCTGCGAGGGAAAGCATGAGGTGGGAGAGGGAGTTGTCGATACGGTCCACAGCGCTGCTGTGTCATAAGCCCTGGATAGCAGGTTATCTTTGACCCGACGTTGGGGTTGAGGGCACCTGGCATCGGGCCTCAGAGTCTCCTCAGGGGAAACTATGATGGACGCAATAGTCGGCTAAATGGCTGGCATACGTGCAAGGCCAAATTTTGCCACCTCCTGCATGGTCGTCAGGGTTCGACCATCTGATGTAAGGCGGGAGAGAGCCCTGGTGTCTCTCCAGCATGCATGCAACTTCCTCAGATGTTCCTCGGAGGGAGGAACAGAAAAGGTGGTGAGGGCGGGAAGGCCCCTGAAGAAGGCACTCACAGGTGGAAGTTCCAGCTGCTGTGTATCCCACTGCAGGCGTGCCAGCGCCATGCAAATGATCAGGGTAGGTTGGGCTGGATTCAGCTGCCCTGACAGGGGGAGGTAGACCTCACGCCGCAGGTCCCGCCTGGGTTCTCCGAGAGGCCCTCCCTCAGATGCTCGAGGCAAGAGGTCAGGGCCGTCCTCAGGCTGAAGAGGAGCTATACAGGTCCTACAGCCGGGAGAGTTTAACATGGCTGCGATTCTGGAGGAACCCTTGTCCCACAAGTTGATGCGGAAGTCCAAATCAGTCTGAGCGGGAGCACTCTGCTGAATGTTGAGAGAACAGGCAGGGGGCAGTCAGAGGAGAGTGATCTTTTCGGACACCCTCTTCACTAGGACAGTCGCTGCGGATATTGGTGTCCCACCAGTTAGCTTGAGCGAGAGCACTCTGCTACTGTGGAAACAGACCAAAAAACAATCCTTACAGTGAGAGGGGAGCGAGGACACTCTTCACTAGGACCATCGCTGTAAATAGTGGTGTCCCACCAGTTAGCCTGAGCGAAGACACTCAGCAAACTGTGATAGCCGTAATGCTACAAAATCAATGGACACAATCCCAGTATTAACTTAGTCTAGTTAGTGTCCCACCAGGTTAGCCTGAGTAAGAACACCACCAGCTGCATCCACAACATCAATGTTGATTTAGTATAACTAGCATTCACCAAGTTAGCCTGAGTGAGGACACTGCTAACGGTGAAATATGTCAGATGTAAAAATGAAATCTCAATGGACACAATGTTTGCCTGAGCGGGAACACTCTGCTAACTGTGATAGCCGTAATGTTACAAAACCAGTGGACATAATGCTAATGTCGATCTAGTCCAACTAGCATCTCATCGCCTTTGCTTGAGCAAAGACACTCTGCTCACTGTGAAGGGCGGGCCGACAGCGTATATTCTATGCTCTCGTTAGCGTGCCAATCGATTACCTAGAGCGGTAGCGCTCTGCCAACCGTGGAAAACGAACAACGGTTATAGAAGACAATGTTAATCGATCTCACCGATTGCCGTCTTCAGGGCTTAGGTGGCCCTTATCAGACTGGTGATGACCGATGATAGGGGCATCCACCAGTCCGGGGCTCGATGGT
Organism: Anarrhichthys ocellatus; assembly: GCF_004355925.1. NCBI lineage: Eukaryota > Metazoa > Chordata > Actinopteri > Perciformes > Anarhichadidae > Anarrhichthys > Anarrhichthys ocellatus. The sequence continues at coordinate 31,216 of NW_022280325.1, forward strand.
CCAAACGGCGAAACACACCGCTCCCTTTGAAGAGGGACAGCTTGTCGCAGCCTTTGGAGGGCGAGAGATCCGCAACTCCGACCGGTGGTCACAAAGCTACAGCGACAAGCTCTAATATGTCTTGATCGTAGACACATCTTTGTTTATGCTACCATGGTAGCTAACCTTCGTAGTGAGAAGATGAAAAAGGACTGAACTCAGGATGACACCGGAACTTATAGACGATGGGGGTCATCCGAGGTCACAGGTGACTTTGTTGATATAAATATTCGACCTGCGCATGCGCGAGACGGAAGATATCCAGTGTTAAGCACTGCCTCTGGCGGTCAGTAAGGATGAAATAGAACTCCTCACATGCTCACTCAAACTGTCACAGCTGTTTTGGATGTTCCGATGGCAAAAAGTACTACTAATAAAGCGGGTCGTCCTTTAACCACAAGGTTACCGATTTGATCCCTGGCTCCTACTCTCTGTTTTACCAAGTGTCCTTGAACGAGTCGCTGAACCCCAAGTTGCTCCCCGGGAGCTTTACAGCAGCCCTCTGCTGCTAATGCTGAGGATGGGTTCATGTCTTTATGTATGTGACGATAAAAATAAAATAGAAGTATTCTTAAGCCTCACAATGCAGGTTTGTTTACTCTGGGATCACCATGCTGTCTCTCTGAGGCACTGGCACATCCAAACTATGTCATCAACGAGTGTGCTCATAGAATTAGTAGCAATCCCTGTGACCAGCAACAGAAGCATGTCAAATTTGCCTCCTCAAACACTCCCCAACAATCCCTCATCCTTTTTTTATAAATGAGATTTTATATGATCAGTGCATTGACTTTTTAGGTCCCTGATTTACCATCTTATGGATGTTTAGCTGTCTAACTCCGGAACCCCAGCTAATTGTTTCTATTTACATCCTATGACTACATCTGCAACCCCCGTCCATCTCGTTGCAGAAACGCTTTCAGTCTTATTCAATCAGCATTTAAAGCATTTCCTAGCATTTAAAGCTTGTTGCTCAATGACTATAATCCTCACTTACTGTGGACCCAAACTTAACTCATCTTTCCTGTCTGAACTCCTCACAATAGTTGATTTTAACATTCACATTGACCCATCCACCCACAAGTTTTCATCTGAATTCACCACCTTGCTTGACGATTTCAACCTCACTCACCATGTCACTTTCCCCACCCATGTCAAAGGCCGTATCCTTAACCTGGTCTGTTCTGTCAATTTACGAATATTCAACATCCACCAGTCTCTATTTCCTCTGTCTGATCATCACCTCATCCAGTTCACTATCCCACCCCCAACACCACGTCCACAACTAGTCAAAAAACATCTTTCTGAAAAGCCTCACCAACTGCTTCAATTCCTTACTGTCCCATGGAAATGTCCCCTTGAAAACTACTACTTTCACCCCAATTCTCAAAAAACCTGGTCTTGAGTCATCCTACCTCAACCACTAATGGCCAATTTCCAACCTTCCCTTCCTCTCAAACACCCTTGAAAGCCTTGTTGCCACACAACTTCAAACCCACCTGCACTCTAATAACCTATTTGAAACCCTGCAGTTCGGTTTTCGCCCACTCCACAGCACAGAAACTGCACCGTGCTAGCTCAAACAACAGACACTCCACACGCAATTCAAAGCTTCTCAGTCCCTCCCAATATTCCAATCCTGCCTCAAGACCATCTCTTCTCCACTGCGTTCCCTGCCCTCTACATGTCTGTTTGTCTACTTACCACCTGCCTGTCTACCTAACTACATGTCCATCTACCTACCTGACAATCTGCATGTCTACTAGTGGTGCAACGGATCATAAAACTCAGTTTGTTTGTATCACAGATCGGATCACAAATCAGAGCAGCGCAAAAGAAAAAAAGGAGTAAATATAACTTTCAGAGATCCCTGATCACGTTTGTTTTTGCCGCTGATACTAATTGCAGATCATTGATCCATATTGTCAGATACAGATCTCTATGTTGTTTGATTATAGAAGCTGGTCTACAAGGAGCCAGACTTTTTTTTTTGCCGCCATCCCAAAAATCATTTCAACCACTCTGAAGTCTGTAAACCATCAAAAATTCTAAATGTTATACTTTTATTTTGTTAAAGTAATTTATTGTGTTTTTTCATAAAAAGGTACACAATTCATAAGGAAATAAAAGATTGTATTTTCATTGATTAAATCAAATCACGTCATTAGTATTTGTAATGATGTATTATAATCTGCTTAGAGCTAGTGTTAACAGCTCATAGTTATTTTTATTATTCCATCCATCCATCCATCCATTTTCCACTGCTTATCCGGGGTCGGGTCGCGGTGGCAGCAGGCCAAACAGGCCGATACAGACCTCCCTCTCACCGGCAACATGTTCCAGCTCATTCTGGGGGATCCCGAGGCGTTCCCAGGCCAGCTGGGAGATGTAATCTCTCCAGCGTGTTCTGGGTCTTCCCCGGGGTCTCTTCCCAGTTGGACGTGCCTGGAAAACCTCCAGTGGGAGGCGTCCAGGAGGCATCCTAAGTAGATGCCCGAACCACCTCAGCTAACTCCTTTCGACGCGAAGGAGTAGCGGCTCAACTCCAAGCTCCCTGCTGATGACCGAGCATCTTACCCTATCTCTAAGGCTGAGCCCGGCCACCCTACGGAGGAAACTCATTTCGGCCGCTTGTAGCCGCGACCTTGTCCTTTCGGTCACGACCCAGAGTTCGTGACCATAGGTGAGGGTAGGAACGTAGACCGAGTGGTAAATTGAGAGCTTTGCCTTCCGGCTCAGCTCCCTCCTCACCAAGATGGTCCGGTGCAGCGCCTGCTTTACTGCTGCAGCCGCACCGATCCGCCTGTCGATCACCCGCTCCATCTTACCCTCACTCGTGAACAAGACCCCGAGATACTAAAACTCCTTCGCTTGTGGTAGGCACTCCGTCCCCACCTGGAGGGAGCAATCCACCGGTTTCCGGCAGAGAACCATGGCCTCAGATTTGGAGGTGCTAACTCTCATCCACGCCGCTTCACACTCGGCTGCAAACCGCCCCAGTGAATGCTGGAGGTCATGATCCGAGGAGGCTAACAGGACCACATCATCTGCAAACAGCAGAGAGGCGATCCCGAGACCCCTGAAACTGACGTTCTCCGCCCCCAGGCTGCGCCTAGATATCCTGTCCATGAAAATCACGAACAGGACCGGTGACAAAGGGCAGCCCTGGCGGAGGCCAACACCCACCGGGAACGTGACTTATTGCCGAGAATGCGGACACAGCTCCTACTGCAGTCGTACAGAGACCGGATCGCCCATTGTAACGGGTCCGGCACCCCATACTCCCGCAGCACCCTCCACAAGACCCCCCGAGGGACCCGGTCGAAAGCCTTCTCCAAGTCCACAAAGCACATGTAGACTGGTTGGGCAAACTCCCAGAGCCCCTCCAGTAGTCTTGCGGGGTAAAGAGCTGGTCCACTGTTCCACGGCCGGGACGGAATCCGCACTGCTCCTCTTGAATCTGAGGTTCGACAAGCGGTCGGAGCCTCCTTTCCAGCACCCTGGCATAAGCCTTCCCCGGGAGGCTGAGTAGTGTGATACCCCGGTAATTCGAGCACACTCTCCGGTCCCCCTTTTTGAAGATGGGAACCACGACCCCGGTCTGCCATTCCATGGGCACTGATCCCGACCCCCATGCGACATTGAAGAGGCGTGTCAGCCAGGACAGCCCAACTATGTCCAGCGCCTTCAGCATCTCAGGGCGGATCTCATCCACCCCCGGCGCCTTGCCACCAAGGAGCTTTTTAACTACCTCAGCGACCTCTGCCAGGGATATGGGTGAGCCTCCCCTTAGGTCCTCAGGCGCTGCCTCCTCTGCAGAGGACATATTGGTCGGGTTTAGGAGTTCCTCAAAGTGCTCTTTCCACCGCCTAACGATGTCCTCCGTCCGGGTTAGCAGTCCCCCCCCCCCCTGCTGAGAACAGCCTGGGGTAAGCCCTGCTTTCCCTTCCTGAGCCGTCGGATGGTTTGCCAGAACCTCCTTGAGGCCAACCAAAAGTCCTTCTCCATGGCCTCCCCGAACTCCTCCCATGCCCGAGTTTTAGCATTTGCGACCACCGCAGCTGCAGCCCTTCTGGCCTGCCGGTACCTGTCAGCTGCTTCAGGAGACCCCTGGGCAAACCAGGCCTTGAAGGTCTCCTTCTTCAGCTTGACGGCTTCCCTCACCTCCGGTGTCCACCACCGGGTTCTCGGGTTGCCGCCACAACAGGCACTGATGACCTTCCGGCCACAGCTCCTAGCGGCCGCGTCCACAATAGAGGCTTTGAACATGGTCCACTCGGATTCCGTGTCCCCAACCTCCCTCGGGAGAAGTTCTTCCGGAGGTGGGAGTTAAAGACCTCCCGGACAGAGTCCTCTGCCAGACTTCCCAGTTTACTCTCACTACACGTTTGGGTTTGCCGGGTCTTAAGCACAAACCACAGTCAGAGCCTTGCTCCCCGCAACCCGTAGGCGCATGGAGGCGACCCTCTTGTTCTCCGGGGAGAACTCCAATACAGCGGCGCTCAGCCGGGGGCTCGTGAGTATCCCCACTCCCGCCCGGCGCCTCTCACCCTGTGCAACTCCGGAAACTCCGTTGGTTCCAGAGCCAACGCTGTGTGTGGAGGTGAGTCCAACTATTTCTAGCTGGTATTGCTCCACCTCCTGCACCAGCTCCGGCTCTTTCCCCTCTAGCGAGGTGACGTTCCACGTCCCTAGAGCTAGTCTATGCTGCCAGCGATCGGCATGCCCGGGCCTCCCGCCCGACCCGCCGCCCGGTCTGCATAGCATCCGACCCCGATGCTTGTCCCTGCGGGTGGTGGGTCCACAGGGTGGCTGCTCCATGGTGTTTATTCGGGCTGAGCCCGACCGGGCCCCATGGGCAAAGGCCCGGCCACCAGACGCTCGCCTACGAGCTCCCCTCCTGGGTCTGGCTCCGGGAGGGTGCCCCGGTTTCACTGGTCCGGGCGAGGTGGCTAAAGTCCGTGGGCTAACTATCATAGGGGTCGTTTTGAACCGCTCTTAGTCTGGGCTATCCCCTGAAACCTGTTTGCCTTGGGAGACCCTACCAGGGGCTAATGCCCTAGACAGCATAGCTCCCAGGATCACTGAGCCACTCAAACTCCTTCACCACGATAAGGTGGCGATTTATTATTATTATTGTTGTACTATATTCATCCCGGAAGGGGAAATTTGTCTCTGCATTTAACCCATCCCTGTATATAGGACAGCTCTATTCAGCTCTATTCTCTCTGGTAACATCATTGGACAGTGAATTCATGCATCAGGATTCTGATCATATTGGGCTCTTAGGTTTATTATCTGTGTCTTCATTTCAGATGTGAGTGGGTACGTTTGCTCAAAATGAGACACTGTTTTTAACCTGCCTGTGAGAAGAATTCACCGAAACGAGTCTGTCCATTCTTGGTTAAAGACACTGGTCACTCTGGTCTCTTCACTTTTAGGTGACCGTCTTGTGAAATGACTTCCCCGACACACGTTACTATTCCCCTGCTCTTCCTTGTCTTTCCTCGTCTCAGCCCCGTGTGTCAAGGTGTGTGTAAATCTCACTCGAGTCCGGAAACTTGTCAGAATACCCATATTTGATTGGCTGAGCTGCATCATGTGATGTGATTTATAACGCATTGGTTGGTGTGTTTCCTGCACCGCTGAACAAGTGCCGTAAATGCTGGAAAAAATGCGCCGGTTAAAATAGAAGCGCTCCGTCAAAATTCAATAATTCTCAATTATCTATTGGTTTTAGGTCTTGGGTCCGGATCCGGACCGCGGTCCGCCTATTAGTGACCCCTGGTGTAGTTAATCCACAGTTCTAATGTGTGCTGAACCGTGAGGGGGATCTGTACGGATCACAGATCGACAGTGGTCAGTTACACCACTACCGTCTACCTACCTGTCTAGGCTGTCAGTATTGACACTTTCTAGGTTCGTTGCCTCAGGTCCGCCGGTGCAAACACTCTGAAGACCATCAGGACCAAGCGCCGGACCTCGGGTGACAGGGCCTTCTCAGCTGCTGCACCTCCCCTCTGGAACACCCTCCCCATCCACATCCGTGAGGCTCCCTCCCTATCATCATTCAAACAAGCCCTCAAAACCCACCTCTTCAAACTCGCCTCCACCTGCTAACCCCTGCACCCTACCCTCCACTACATGACCCATTCCGCACAGCTTCTCCAGTTATTTTTATTTTTTTTGTTTGTTCTGTTTGTCTCTGCCTTGTAAAGGCACTATATTTTGAAAAGCACTATAGAAAATTGATGTATTATTATTATTATTATTATTATTATTTGGATCTAGTGCTGCTAGCTACTTTAATTGGAAAAGAGTTGGCAACAATGAGTTGAGTCTTTCAGTTGGATCAGATAAGATAATCCTTTAATCATAATAATGATAATCAGATCATCAATTTTAATCGATTGTACTGTTGCTGGTTTCAACATAACCAACCCTAGTTTTGTTTAAATTGTATTCAGGATGGTTTGGGACAGTGTTAAAAAAGAAAAGTTAAGCTAGAGCCCTGCACTGTCGTGCAGGCTCCACTCGTGAAATTATTACATTTTTCTGAAATATAATAGTAAACTTAGCTTCAGGGAAAACGAGTAGTGCTGCTACATCAGATAGCAGAGGCCCCACATTTAGTGAGTATGGCACTTACATTGTTTTCTTGTACCTACATTGATAACGAGATGAGTTGCGGAACACTGGAACACTGGACTTGATCTGTCCCACTGAAGCAGTGCATAGAGAGTGGTGTGTATGGGATTGTGTTGGTTTACCAGCTTGTTGAAGGTGCTGTCCCCTCTGTCCAGGGAGCTGCTATCCTGGAGGAAGCCCAGGGCAGACACAGGGGTCCTCTGTTTCTCCTCCTCCACTGCCTTACACCACTCCGTCAAACACTTCTGCTTCTTCTCCTCTGAGAACCAGGGCATATGATACACAGAGGAGATTAAGACAAAGCCAGATGGAAGGCTATAATGCATTTTATATATTCAGTCTGATTCTGTGGACTAATTAATAAAAAGCGTCATACTTCTCTGTGTCTCTTCTTTGTATTTCTTCATGTCCTTATTGTTAAAGCCTGTCAGCTTCAAAATGTCTTCCAGAAAGAATTCCTTCACTTCGAACTGTCTTCCTATGACTAAACATAAAACAGAACTCTTAATTTATTGATAATTAACACCAAGTATCAGAAATACACAGATAACACTCCTACCAGATTACACTGCATTTGCATTACTTCAGTTAACAATAGTAACCCATCTTTGTATTAGAATGAACCGTTTCTTGAATGAAACATGTTCTGACTGTAACACTTGCTGCAGTATTTATTAATCCATTAGTGCTACTTCATTGTAAAGGTGGTGCATGTGATATTTGCAATTTCTGGATAGCGCTGTCCCTTTATTTACCTGTGTACATTGAAGTAAATAAAGGTTTGAACCCTAGACCATTTTTGCTGTTTTCACTCCTGGTCATTCAGTTAGGCTAGCCAGAAATGGCATTGGTTTGCACGAGTCTTACTATACATGTTCTCTGGCCATTTGAATGAAAAATAAGAAATGCTATGCTACTTAAAAATATTTCGCCTTTTTTGCCTGCAGGTCCACAGGTTTTCAATACACCAGAAATATTTGTTATGAACAGACAGAGTACTGTAGGGCAACTGTGGCTTATTGGTAGAGCAGTTCAATCAGAGGATCGGCAGGATGTGTCTGCGGGCGACATTTGGGGGTTTTCCATCCAACTACACTTCCAACCATCCATCCATCCATCCATCCATCCATCCATCACTTGTAACCAGAGATCCATAGATGTTAATTCATTATACAACAATATTCCACAAGGATAGTTTTAATACTTTGCGATATTATCTGTCGAATGATATGAACCAAGAATTACTTTTGTTTTGATGAATCCCTTTTGAAATTGATTGTATATCTAACATCACCCCTGAAGTCAATACATTGATGATATTTTTCTTGTATTCAGTTGAATTTGGAAAAAATAAAAATCTTTTTGAGAGGCTTGAGACCAACTCTTAATTTTGATAAAAATGTCAGTTCTGAACTTCAATTTTTTAGATGTTACATTAATCAAACATGGTCAAAAACTACAGGAACACTATTGACTGCAAATAGTTTTCATCCACTGAAAGAAGGTCTTCCTGCCGTAATATGTGAAGTATACACATGTGACAAACGTGATACATATTATGACTTGATTACCTATGATGGGATCATCCAATAGGATGCCGTGTTACATTTAAACATGTTTTGAAATGTATAATAATAAGTAATAGCTGGTATGAGCATTCATTTAGTGAGTTAGCAGGACATACGGTGGATAACAGGGCAGGAGCCAAAGTACTGAAGAAACAGGTCTATATCCAGAGCTGCACTGGACAGGATCAGTTTCAGAGTGGGAATCTTCTGAAGCACATCCCGCATCTTGGTGAGCAGGAAGTCAGTCAGACCATCACGCTCATGCACCTCATCCTGTTAAAACACAGCAAGTCACTTCAACATGTTCAAACAAAAGTCAAACTGGGAGCTGAAACACCTTTAAAGAGAAACTTAACACCCAATGAAAATGCTGTTTCTCCAAAGAACAATCCCAGCTTCTAATACATGCAGGATAACAGAGTAAAATGATTTTCTGAGACTGTATGTCCTGTTTATTTCTAGTCTTGATGCTCACCACAATGACATGTGTGACAGTTGTCAGGCTGGCATCTCCAGCCATCAATGTTCTGAGGAGCACTCCACTGGTGCAAAAGGTCAGCAGCGTCTTAGGCGAGACCCTGAGGTTTCAAAGTCAACAGTTACTTGAGTCATTCACATTTTAAACATTATTAAGTGTTACACAGGCTCGCAAACGTTAGACAGGAAAGTTAAATAGAGGACTTAGTGTCACCTGAGAAGAACCCTTTTCACAAAATTAGTTTTCAGGCAAAGACTGTACTCTAAATAAACATACTGTTACTATGCAAAAACTAGTACTACTAACAGTAAAACATTACTTACTAAGACAAAAATAAAAACAAAAAACTCCAGCACATTTCTTTTTATTACATTCTTTGATTGTTATCTCTGATATTATATTACTATTTGGCAAAACAATCAGCAAATCGTGTGCATAATAGACCTTGAAAAGTAAATATAAAGAGTGTTACATGTTACAGTGTCCTTAAACTTTGTTCAGTATAGATGTCCAAAGTCACAGTTCCCATCACAGACAGACACAGATCACATCCAGGTCTCTCCAATCACACGAAGTCAATAAGATTAGAGTTAAAMATCTATCTCTTGTCTTTCTGAAAATGTCTCATGTCAGATGACTCATTCAGGCTTAATGAATTGAATAAATCAGGACAGGAAGCAGCAGTAGAGTAGAGTAGTAGTTCTGAAGCATAATATACACTGACTGCTCCCTGTCAGCTCAGTGTCAGCACGGTCCTCTGATGTACTGACTTCAGACCAGCATTCACAACTGCAACACTGTTAACTCATCTGTAAATATAAGCTGCTGCTAGCGCTCTTAACATTAGGCTCCCAAGGATCTAAAAATGCGTGTAAAACACCAGCCGTATCACTTTCCTCTTCTTCTGCTGTAGCTTCAGTCATGCTGTTATGAACAGAGGGTCATGAGCGGACTACCTGCCTCTAAACAGATCATACATGCATAAATTAATAAATACATAAAAGTAGCATGACGAATGTATCCAAATATAACGGAGTAAAAGCAATTCATTTTCACTAAAAATCTACTCAAGTGAGAGTAAAAAGTATGTTGCATTAAAACTACTCCGTCAACTACAAGTTACTCCAAAGAGTTACTCAAGTACATGTAACAGAGTAAATGTATCTCATTACTACCCACCTCTGGAAATGCGTAGCATTGCTGGCTTCATCTATCTAAGTAATGGCTTTTTATCTATTACGTTAATGTTCCTCACGGCTTTAATCACATATGACTACACTTTTAGTGTGAACTTCTCTCTCAAGCTGTGCTTTGTCCTTCTGGACACAACTATCTCTGTCACACAAGCATAACCTGACCTGTAAATCCGTCCCAGACCGGTCTAAACTGACAACTCCCTCCTCCCACCTTCATTGACATGCTCCATGCGGACCTGAGCAGACCACTGCCCCCGAGCATTGCTGTTCTGCCCCACCCTGAGAGGCAGGCATCTGTTGGGACAAACTCCCGGCAGAATGGAATAGAGCCCATAGGAACACCCTTTGACAGATTTTCTCCTCCTTCATGGAGGATAAAGCGAGAAGGCACTGCTTTGATACCTCTAATGTCCTGTGCCACTTGGCGTCCAAGCAAAGGTTGTTCAGCCATCTCTGCAGGGGGCGCAGTGACAGCAAGCCAAAGGGAACGACAGCTGAGGCAGGTGTCAATTTGTCCAATAGGCCTCGAAAGTGGCGCACTAATCGGCCAAGGTACATGCAGGTGTGATTGCAGGGGGGAAAGGGCAGCAGAAACGCACCTTGTGAACACTCTCAGGGAGAGTCCGAATGGAAGCACCCTGAACTGAAAGCGACGGCCTTGAAAGGCGAAATGAAGAATGTCTGCTGTTCTCAACATGTGGAATGGCAAGACCTTCAGGAACCTGTTGAGTCCCCATCAGATCCAGGAGTGGTCCGTCCCCTCTCTTTTTTACGAGAAATTAGATTGAGTAGAACCCCCTGGGCTGTGACAGAGGGTCCACAATCTTGATTGCACCCTTGGCCAGGAGCGCAGCTAACTCCTGGCTCACAGCTAGGGCTTTTGCCGGATCAGTGATGGTCATTTTGACCCGGCTGAAGGCTGGGGGTCAGTGTCTGAATTGAAGCTTGTAACCCTGGGTTAGGGTGGAAACCACCGAGGGGTCTGAAGCATGAGCTGCCCAGTAGCTGATATGCTGCTGGGAGAAATAACTGACAACCGGCCTGGAGACATCAGTTCCTGGCCCCCCTGCCTCTGAAGGCTTTGGGGGGGGGGGCAACTGTTAGTTCCCAAGTTCGGAGGTTGCCTGGGGGGCATGCAGGGTGGGTGACGTTGGTAGCGGGTCGCTGAGACCAATGGCAGCTACTGGGATGAGCTGGGGAGTGGCCTTGGGGGGGCCGACGTGGGCCTGCGGGGTGCCGGCATGTCCCTGGCGGTGAGTCTGAACCAGGCTGGACAACAGATGTCCAAGTTCCCTCGACATGAGCGTAAACGCCTGCAGTGAATCATCATTGAGGCTGGTGGAGGAAGAGTCGAAAGCAGCCTGCTGCAGAGAAGCCGAGAGGGCAAGTATGAGTTGAGAGAGGGAGTTGCCTATACGGCCAATGCACGCTGCTGTGTCATAAGTCTTGGAAAGCAGATCATCTGTGACCCAACATTGGGGTCGAGAGCACATGGCATCGGGCCTCAGAGTCTATGAGGGAAGAAATAGTCGGCTCAATAGCCGGCATGCGGACAAAGCCAAATTTTGCCGCATCCTGCATGGCCGCCAGGGTTCGGCCATCTGATGTAAGATGGGAGAGAGCCTTGGTGTTTCTCTAGCATGTATGAAATTCCCTCCGATTTTCTTCGGAGGGAGAAACAGAAAAGCTGACAGGAACGCACCTGAAGAAGGCACATATATCGAACTGCAGGTGTGCCAGTGCCATGCGAATAACCGACCCCATTGAGCTTTCGACTCCCCCATCCGAAGAACTTAAGGGCTGAGGAACGGGAGCCAGGTCCAGAGGCATGGGAGGGCCACTCTTCACTGTACTCAGTAAAGAGATTGGCTAACGCTGCCACTGAGATAATGCACTAGGGTGGAGGGTCAATGAGCAAGGACACTCTTCACTAGGACAGTCGCTGTAAATATTGGTGTCCCACCAGTTAGCCTGAGCGAGAGCACTCTGCTACTGTGGAAACAGGTCAGAAAACAGTTTGTATAATGAGGGGAGTGAGGACACTCTTCCCTAGTACGGTAGCTGTCAGAATTAGGGCGCCCCCAAGTTAGCCTGAGCGAGAGAACTCTGCTAACTTTGAAAGCATTAATGTTACAAAAGTCAATGTACACAATCTCAATATCGACCTAGTGAGAGGGGAGCGGGAACACTCTCTCACTGACACGGTACATTGTCAATCTAGCCAACACCGAGCGGACACGCTGGCGTTAGCACGCCACTCAATTAGCTCTGCCAACTGTGGAAAACGAACAAACAGTTTTTATTGTCTGATGTTATAGAAACAATGTTAATCGATGTCACTGATCGATGTTCACGGGGCGACTGTGGCTCAGTGGTAGAGCAGGGTCGTCCTTCAATCACAGGATCGGCGGTTCAATCCCCTGCTCCGCTAGTCCATGTCGATATGTCCTTGGGCAAGACACTTAACCCCCACTTAAACCCAAATTGCTCCTGTAGCTGTGCCTACGGTGTGTGAATGTTGTATGAACGTCAGATAGTCCTGATGGGCAGGTGGCACCTTGCATGGTAGCCCCTGTCATCAGTGTATGAATGGGTGTGAATGGGTGAATGACGATATGTAATGTTAAAGCGTTTTGAGTGGTGGGAAGACTAGAAAAGTGCTGTACAAGTACAGTCCATTTACCATTTACCAAATTAAGATTGAAGATAGGAGCATCCACCGGTCCGAACAGCGAAACACACCGTTCCCTCTTAAGAGGGACAACTTGTCGCAGCCTTTGGATGGTGAGAGATCTGCAACTCCGACCGGTGGTCACAAGGCTACAAGCGACAAGCTCCAGAAATCTTTAATCATAGACAAATTTAGCTTAAGCTAATGCTACAATGATAGTTAGCCTGCGTAAGCGGGAAGATGAAAAAGGACTGATCTCAGGAATGGCTGGGGTCATCCGAGGTCACGAGTGACTTTGTTGATATAAAGACTCGACCTGCATGTGACGGAAGATATCCAGTGTTAAGCACTGCCTCTGGCAGTCAGTAATGATGAAATAGAACTGTGTATTTGAACCACATTGTATGGGTTATGTGTATGCAGCTCAAACTAAATAAAGTATAATACATGAGTTGTACAGTATAGGAAATTACTATTTGTAACAATATTTAACAATAACTTTCAGATTTACAAAGTTTTTTTAAACAACAGAAATCCTGAACATCTGATAATGTGACTGTATTTGTGCAAGCAGAGTTTTGAGGAGGATCCGAGTATCTGACAATAAATATAAAAAAGAGTGGAACTGCTGTGCTTCAAATGCATCCAATTTTTCAAAATTCAGATGTATGTTTAAACTGTTGTAATGGTTGGAAAGCAAACACACAGAGTGAACAGATTTAATCTACTACATTTCACATGGATGTATTAAAAGAAATGAATGCAGCATCTTTTACAACATAACTTGCTCACCCACTGCAGACAGTATATCAATTGTACATCTGTTAAGAATACAACTGATGGAAAGTTTAATTTAAAAGTGCACAAAGCAGGGAAATAAGTTAAAGTTTACATGCAATTTCAACTTCGATTGAACAAATCATACATTTCTGAAATTCTATTTAATCAAAATACTTTCACTTTCCCAACCATACATAAAGATTCAGTAGCTTAAATTCAGTGTGTCCACATTGGTCTGTCTGTCTGTCTGTCTGTCTGTCTGTGTGTAAAAAACATGATTTGTGTGCTTTCTCCCTAAATGGTTTTGTACTGTACACTTGTTTAAAGACCTTTGGAAAGAGCTCTGTAGCTTCGGCCTTGAATTTAACTAGTTGTTCTACTGTAGGTGTAAATGATGAACACATGAAGCGTTAAGATAAAAGGCTCTGATCTAATGTACCTCCTCTGTAGTCTGATGTGATAACCGACAGTCTGGCCCACACTCTCTCCTCTCTCCGCTGCCACTCTCTCAGCCACAGCGATGGCAGCCAGGCGTCTGGGCTGAGTGCAGAAGATCCTGCAGGGATCTCCATTCCTGCTGCACTCATCCAGCATGAACTGTGGGATCTGGACAATGCACGGTGACACAGGGTTACCTCAGGCTCAAACCATACATACTATGCAATAGTTATCCAATATCAGTAGATTTACCCCCTGTTTTAGTGTCACAATATTTCAAAAGAAAAATCAGTGAGACAGTTCCAAATTCTCTCATAGTTTCCTGTCTGTATCTTTTAACATTCTAGTAAGGACAATAATGACAAAAAACAACACATATGTAAAACAGGCAGAAACAAGACTAAGAGTGTTAACATGTTCAAATGTGCTAATTAGCACTGAACATCTGAGGCTGATTGGAATAATGTTAGTTTTGGCACTAGTTGAAGAGTCAGAGGACAACCAAAAAGACAAGGGTTTATCCTCTGGGATCCATGAATATTTGTACAAAATTCCATCTCAATGTGCTTTGTAGTGGAGATGCTTCAGTCGGGACCAAAGTGTTGTGGCAGACCCACCTGTGTAGTTTTTCCAGAGCCAGTCTCTCCAACCACCAACACAACCCTGTTTTCTCTGATGAGCTGGATGATCTCTTCCTGGCGTTCATGGACAGGCAGGGAGCTTCGAAAACTGTCCAGTTCTGATGGACTCCTTCTCCGAGGCACCATGGGTATACCGTTGTTTAAGCCCCAGCTAGCCCTGTTCCTCTCACAACTGCCATCTAAGGGAAGAACTGAAGAATGTTGCACAACCCTATACAACACATCTGTTGACTTGACATTGAGGTGATTTTTCCATCTTGAAATGCAACACTTTGTGCTGACTTTGTTCCAACTGTAGTTGGGTGACGTTGTACATCTTTTAAGGTTTCCCTCATGCATCCCAGAGGATATCCCAGTAAGACTACAATAGGTGGGCAGTATAGACAGCACCCCAGTGGAAGTAGGTTATGCCATCTTTTTTTTTTCATGGAATGGATGTTAGCTGTAACTGCATCATTGTAACTCACTGCAGAGTCATAGTTTAGCCAGACACTGACACTCACCAGGTTCTGCAGCAACAGACATGCCACTTTTGTTGTTGGGCTGCATGTCTATGTGTTCCTTATTGCTGATAGGAAACCTCTGAAGTAGGCTGCGGATGAAATATAAGGAATTGTGGGAGACTGTGAGGGGCACAGTAGGCCGGGGTTTGTCTGAACCGTTCCTCTTCCTGATGGTGAGGAAGCGATTTGGTTCTTTCCTGAGAGGGAGGGAAATAAATTTCTCCCATTAACATACTTGTTAAAACTGATTCAAGCGACAAAAACTGTTGCTGTAACTGTTCCAAAAATCTCAGAGTGAGGGTATTCTGTCAGAAATCACTCTCTGACCTCACCCCTTTCCATCTGAGCAGGTGTTTTTCTATATGTCAACCTTTTTGAGAGAGTGTAGAACATTATTTGATTAATGAGAATGACCAACCGTTCTGGAGACAGGAGCTCTCAAAGTTGACCCACCTCTCTTAAAGACACAGCTATCCTCTTCAAAAATGAACAGCATGTTTCTCTGATTATCAGACAGCTAACAAACAGGGTTCTGTTTCATCCCCTCCTGACTGCCAGTGGCAGTAAACAAAGTCACTCTTGACTGTCTACTTGGCTCTGAAGCACTTCTTGCCCTTTCTCAAAAACAAGCATGTGCTCATTCGAATGGACCAATCAACTAACAAGGAGGGCCCAGGTCACTGCAGTTCCTAAAGGAAGCTCAGAGGCAGTGGAAATGGGCTCATCCCCAATTGGCCTCCCCTAGGGCGTTACACCTCTCAGGCAGATTGCCTCTAATGCTGAAGGCTGCAGCCTGGGGAATGGAGGTTGCACTCTCAGGTGGAGCAGTTGTTTTGTGATTTGAGAAGGCCCAGGTGGAGCTATTCGGCTCAGGGTGCACGACTCATTGTGATTTTTCTTGGCGGAGACCAGTGCCCCACTTGGGATGCTCTTGCCAACGCCTGGTCAAGTGGTCTTCTTAATGCATTATGGTCAATCTCACTGATATCAATCACGCTTCACAGAGTGAGCTTGTTGCGTCACATGGTCCTTCTAGTGGTCCCCAAGTGGCCATCGAGGATAAGGTTCTCCACACTCAGCTTGTTGTATTGGGATCCTTAGGATTGGCTTCCAATATGGATGGACCTTCTGTCCCAGCTAGATGGGAAGTTTTGGTATCCGTCTCCGGGCCTCCTTCAACTCTGGGTATAGCCATTGAGGAGGAGCAGTCACTCCTGGCTGACTTTGAGCCATCAATTTGTGAGACCTTGCAGAGTGAAAGGGCTTCTTCCACAAGAGTGGTGCATAGAAAGTGTTTGGACGGCATTTTCTTCATGGTGCCGAGACAGGGGGTCAAATCCTGTCTCATGCCCTTTGCAGGACATACTGAGGTACCTGCATCATCTTTTAGGAGCTGGTCAAGCAGCTTCAACTTTAAAGGTTCATGTGGTTGCCAAATCTGTAAACAATGGCCAAATTGAATGAAGGTCATCACTTGGAGACACATTTTCTGCCTAGTGCCAGGAGGCTAGGCCCCCTCTAAGGTAAAACGGGCTGTTGAATGGGCCCTGCAACTCATATTGCACGCCGTGAGCAGGTCACCCTTTGAGCCTATGGCAGAGGTGACTATGAGGAATATGTCAATGAAGTCGGCTTTTCTTCTGGCAGTTAAGACAGCCAAGCATGTGAGTGAACTCCACGCTCTATATATTAGTCCTTTGTGCAAAGGCGGAAGGTGGTGGAATGCGTAAAATTCTGGGACGACATTGTGGCCAAATATTTCCTTCCTAACAAAGGTCGTGTCCCCCAGCCATGTTAATCAGGCTATAGGGCTGGAGGCATACCATTCTCCCCCATTTAGATCTGAGATGGAGGAAAGGGCCAATTGGTTGTGTCCAGTTCAGGCGTTGCACTTGTATGTTGGGGCAACGCAGAGCATTAGGTGCTTAGAGCAGTTTTCTGTCTGCCATGGAGGGGACAGGGGATGTGCACTGTCTAAACTGAGGCTCTCCCACTGGGTGGTTGAGACAATCATACAGGCTTATGAAGTAGCAGGTGAATCTGCCCCCTGTGATGTCATTCTACCAGGGGTGTGGCCACATCCAGAGTATATCATCGTTTCAAAGACAGTCTAGGATGAATTGAAAATAAATCAATACCCGACCACCAACACGTTCTTTAACAGTCACTGTTGCCTTTTCTTTCCTTTCTTCACTGTGATAGAGAGTGGTGGTTGTGGTGAGTAGAAGGTTTGCAGACTGGTGACTGCTTTGTTAGATGTGCTTTACTTAAAGGAGAAGATTAGTCTTTCTTCAACTTCCATAATAAAGGGTTTTTCCTGGTGGTACCACATTGATCATGTGCACACAAGCGCATGTGTACCATACCTTCAACTGGCTCAAACAAACGCTTTTTACATGCAACGTATTTTATAAGTTCACACATCAAGAGTATTCTATTAAAAATGTGAATCTCTGGAAATCAAATTTTCTGTCGTGGTCCCAGTAGTATTTACTAATATCTACTGGTAAAATATAGGGGTGCAACGGATCACAAACCTCACGGTTCGGATCATTTTTCAGATCAGCAAAGAAAAGGGGAGGAGACAAATATAACTTTGCTTTCTATTTATTAATTAAAGAACTTCAAGAACACTTAAAGCAAATAACTAAAGGCTATAGTCTTACATACAAACTAAAATATTTAACATGTCCAATGTGAAACAAAATGAAATAAATAACTAAATACAAATAAAACAAAGAATACTCAATTCTGTTACGTTTAAGTGCAACATGAGGTATGTTGATGCCCTCGTCCTTTGATCAATATTGAAAGAAAAAAAACAGCCAGTGTCTACAGCATCAAAAAAGAAAGAAAGCAGAGGAGACCGGCGCTAGCTTACACTGTTTCAACTGAACTGAACTGCTCGGCAACAACTTGGGTCTATGTTTACTTCCTGTCAGGTTATGTCATTCAAATACACTGCAATAATGTTTAACATTACTGTGAAATGGTCTACAACTTGGAATATCTCCATTGTCTGGGGAGAGGGTAGACCTTTCTGTGGTGACTGGGATATTACTATTGGGCCTGTCTAGCTTCCACTCTGCTGCTTTTGTCAGCACCTGCACCAGGTGTGTGTCTGTGTGACTCTCCTAGAGGGGTCGTGTCTTACTGCACCTGTCTGTGTGACTCTCCCAGAGGGGGCGTGTCTACAGGACTATGAATCTCCCACTCCGCCGTGATGAAGTGAGCGGTCACAATCACGTAGCTCTCCGTTACCCTGGAGGTCCACCCGACTGGGGTGGTAGCGCTTCAAACTGCATTGCCGTTGTCGTGTGTCTTTCTCTTAAAACAACGCCTACATACCGTAACTGTTTTGTCCACCACCATTATAAGTTACAGGGAAGACAAAATGCTCCCAAACTTGCTACTTAAATGACGCTGGGAGCTTCTGACGCTCCTCCGCTCGCCATGACTTTCACCGTTAAATGCTTCTAACATGCTCCGTTCACGTGAACACACTGCTTTATATCTGTTCACTGACACTCTGCATTGATATTCAGGGACTTGTTACTTGAAAAGGAACAGCAGCAGTAAAACTTAATTACACACTGTGATGATTAAACTGTTAAAAAAACGGAGGCTTCTGTAGCCACCGTAGCCCGACTGCAATCCCACTTTTGAGCAGGTCCACGTCAGCTACAGCGTAGCCTACAGCAGTTATGTGCTTAGGCTCCACAGCTACACACTATCCCCCTACACAAAACTACAAATCCAGCTTTATTGTAAAAGAACGTCTAGCCCAGAGGTAGCCAACACTGGTCGCCCCCAGGGACCACGTGAGTCGCCCGCAAGGCATGTTCTAAAAATAGCACTAGTATGAAGGCAAATCACTGTTAAAATCCAAGAGCGCAAATAACATCCGTGTGTGTGTGTGTGTTTGTGTATGATCACTGCTCTTCTGCTCGAAAAACTTTCACCTGCTCGCTTGCGAGTAGATTTTCTTTTTGACACTAAGTGGGCGGACCCAGTCACCATTGTATAACTACATTTAACTGGTTACAATCCTCGTCTTTGGATTGGCCGGATATCACGCCAATATCAATCTTACATAACTGAATTTGTATAAACATGGGACAGAGTTCATGATTTGTTCAAAAATGTTACAAAGGTAGTGGTTAGTACAAACGAGACATGATTTGAAGATATGACAGTTAATGATTTCCTAAAAAATGTTAGAAGTGATAAGTTGTACAAAAATATAACAGGTGTGATTTTGAACAAAATATTGTTAATAGTTATTGTGAGGAATAATTAACATTGACATGTGATCAGACAGTCTCTTCACATATATTATTATTATTAAAAGGTGATCTGTGCAACTTTGTTATTCAGGAAGTTTGTATCAAACAAGTAGCCCTTCGTACTACTCAGTACCCTTGAAGTAGCTCTCCGTTTCAAAAAGGTTGGTGACCCCTGCTCTAGCCATTTATGAGAGTGTATGTACCTTTGTAAATGACTCATGTACTCGGATACTTACCCTTTGCTCTTAGAAATGTAACCCAGGGACTGTGCCATTCGATGAACTAAAGCCCTCTCAGTACTGGAGAAGCAGGAGGGAAATTCCATCTCTGCCCAGTCAAGGAAAGGAAAGGGTAAATATTAATACACTTCACAAGACTCAACCATCGTACCTTCGTGCTCACACTGGGACGAGTAGTGAGCATGACAGTGGCGAACCTCTGTCATGTGATTTCACAATAATTAATGTTTACATAGGTTGACCACACAGAAGTGCGGCGCTTTTATTTTCTGATATAAAAGCAGTCGATACCTTTTTCATCACTGTAGTGAAACCTCTCCAGAGCGAGGTTTATCGCTATCTTGACATGTTCATCGATGTGAATTTCTTTGAGGCCTTTGGAGATAGAACCATAGGGCCGTGTGTTTTGGCGCTTGGCTGGTTTCTGTGATGCTGGACCAGCACTGGACATGATGCACTGCAACACAACAATAGGAACAGCAAGATTTTTGGTTGTGGTGCAACAGATCATAAAACTCACAGTTCGGATCGTATCATATCAGAGTCACGGATCTTATAAAAAAAAAAAAAGAAATCGGATCAGCACAAAAGAAAGAAATGGAGCAAATATAACTGATCCCTGATCACGTTTGCTTTTGCCTCTGATACTAATTGCAGATCATAGATGATCCATATTGTCAGATACAGATCTCTTTGTTGTTTGATCATAGCAGCTGGTCTACAAGGATCCAGACTATTTTTTCACCGTAACAAAAATCATTTCAACCACTCCGAAATCTGTAAACCATCAAAAATTCTAAATGTTATACCTTTACTCTGTTAGTCATTTAAAGTGTATTTCCATAAATGCACACAATTCAAATGATAAGGAAATAAAAGATTGTATTTTCATTGATTAAATGAATCATGTCATTAGTAGTTTTAACGATGTATTATAATCTGCTTAGAGCACATGTGTCAAACTCAAGGCCCGCGGGCCACATCCGGCCCGTGAATGAATTATCTTTGGCCCGCCGGTATATCGCACGCACCACCATAATACTACAAATCCCACAATGCACTGCCCGTGTGTCGGCACGTCAATCGCGCGCCCGCGATCGCGCGCCTCACAGTCTGTATTACATACCACTTGTGTCAACTTTCAACTATCCCTCGCCCCAAAAAATGGCTAAACGAAAGGTGGAATTTGAAAACAGGAGTTTTCAAGACAGGTGGGAGGCATTTTTTTTTCAGTTGCGTGAGGAGATCTGTGAGTTCATGGAAAGCAAAGGGAAAGGCACAACAGAGCTCCGAAATAAAATGTTTCTGTGTGAAGTGGCGTTTCTGTGTGACATCACGAGCCACCTGAATGCGCTCAACCTGCAGCTTCAGGGGCGGGGCCGTGTCATCACTGACATGTACGCTACAGTGAGGGCTTTTAAAACCAAGCTGCGCCTGTGGAAGACGCAGATGCTGCAGGAAAACTTGAGCCATTTTTCGCACTGCCAAACAATGAAAGAGCAGGTCGCTGCCTTCCCAACTACACAGTTTGCTGAAAAACTCGGCATACTTGGTGCTGACTTCACACGGCGATTTGCCGATTTTGAAGCCCAAAAAAGCAGGTTTGAACTGCTCAGTAATCCATTTGCAGCTGACGTGGAAAACGCACCATCAAACCTCCAAATGGAGCTGATTGAGCTCCAATCTAATGACACACTGAAGGCAAAATATGAGTCTGTGGGCGCTGCAGTTTCCACGTTTCATCCCCGACACAATGCCCCAGCTGCGCTCCCAGGCTGCTCAAACGCTCTCTGTTTGGCAGCACATACTTGTGTGAACAACTGTTCTCTTTGATGAAGATAAACAAAACTTCACACAGGACTCGTCTTACTGATGAGCACCTTCACTCAATCCTGAGGATTTCCTCAGCTCAGAGCCTGACCCCAGACATTGATGAACTTGTATCCAAGATGAGACACCAAGTGTCTGGCTCAGACCAGTGAGCATCACAGAGCAGCAAACGGTGCTTTGACGCATTTTCAGTTTTTAATGCAGTTTCATTTTTGCATTTTTTTTCTCTTGCTACTACAGGACATTTGATTCTTCTTTGAAGTAAATTATTTTTGGCTGTTTGCCTGTAGAAAATGTTTTCACTTGAAATTACTCTGGAAAAACTGCAGATAGAGTCATAAGCAATTAATGAAACTGATTTTATTACTTTTATTTATTTATTTATATTTCATTCATTTCATAATTAATGTTGTTTTATAGGCAATACTCTATAGGCCTTGTTAGTTCCAGGTTCAATATGTGCACTAAGGTTCTTTCAATAAGTTTTTAATAAACGTTGAACCCATCTGGCCCTTGACTTGTAGCAATTTTTTAATTTCGGTCCACTGTGTATTTGAGTTTGACACCCCTGGCTTAGAGCTAGTGTTAACAGCTCATAGTTCATCTCAAATATCTATTTATGTTGATGTGAAAACATCTCCTTCAAACAACTGCTTCTCACAAGTGTCTCAATAACACTACATTTTACGAGATTACATGTGAACGTTATATTTTACCGTTGCGCAATACTCATTTTCACTGAACAGAGCCTGAATGCATCACAATGTAACTGAACAGAACCTTCGTTAGTTGTCCATTAGCCACTTTACCAGCTCTCCTCCAGTCAAAACATGGATTAGTTGTTTACATTGTAACATTATCAGAGATCAGACACTATAAAAGCATAAATGATGTCCTGATCACATATTTTACTGAATATTGGTGGATAACAAGGTCAGTAAAACTTTATTTCACACTGTGATGGTTAACGTTAAACTGTGTAATTAATCGGCAGTTCACATGTGTGCTGAACCGTGAGCGGGGGATCTGTACGGATCACGGATCAACAGTGATACGTTACACCACAAATTTTGGGTGTTTAAGACAAACATTGAATTTTTCCTGACTTAAGTCATTACTTTTCCAAATCTTATACTATTTAATTACATATTCCTGTATGGCCACTTGTTTAAAAATACAAAATTATAGCTTCTGTATTTGAGAGGTTGGAGTGGTGAAATGGATCAAATCCTCCATCCACAGTGTCTACTATTATATTGTGATATTATACAGTACAGTTTCTAGAAAATAATGAAAAAAAACTTTCAAAGAACAGGGCTCAACACTAACTGTTAAAATTGTCCATCAGCTTAACCTCCCCATACACCACAAACTCCATTCTCTGTCACCACAAACTGTCTCTGTCTCAACTCAAAGATGTGGCTCATGTGATAAGACTCCTATCGGCTCCCACTGGAAGGCATTCTGCACTCTTCAGCGCTCCCTTCCAATCTGTATCTAATGTCTGTGACTAAAAGGCTTAACACTGGGGAAACTTGACCTTTGGGCAATATTTAGCCATATAAATAGGGCGATTAGTGGAGAGCAGGGTCGTCCTTCAATCAGAGGATCGGTGGTTCGATCCCCGGCTCCTCTGGTTGATGTGTCCTTGGGCAAGACTCTTAACCCCAGAATTGCTCCCGTAGCTGTGCCTACGGTGTGAATGTTAGTTAGTCCTGATGGTGGGCATGGTAGCCCTGTCGTCAGTGTATGAATGGTGAATGATGACATGTAGAGTGAAAGCGCTTCGAGTGGTTGGAAAGACAAGAAAAGCGCTATACAGTGGGTACGGAAAGTATTCAGACCCCTTTAAATTTTTCACTCTTTGTTTCATTGCAGCCATTTGCTAAAATCAAAAAAGTTCATTTTATTTCTCATTAATGTACACTCAGCACCCCATCTTGACAGAAAAAAACAGAAATGTAGAAATTTTTGCAAATTAATTAAAAAAGAAAAACTGAAATATCACATGGTCATAAGTATTCAGACCCTTTGCTGTGACACTCATATTTAACTCACATGCTGTCCATTTCTTCTGATCCTCCTTGAGATGGTTCTACTCCTTCATTGGAGTCCAGCTGTGTTTAATTAAACTGATTGGACTTGATTAGGAAAGGCACACACCTGTCTATATAAGACCTTACAGCTCACAGTGCATGTCAGAGCAAATGAGAATCATGAGGTCGAAGGAACTGCCCAAGGAGCTCAGAGACAGAATTGTGGCAAGGCACAGATCTGGCCAAGGTTACAAAAGAATTTCTGCAGCAATCAAGGTTCCTAAGAGCACAGTGGCCTCCATAATCCTTAAATGGAAGAAGTTTGGGACGACCAGAACTCTTCCTAGACCTGGCCGTCCAGCCAAACTGAGCAATCGTGGAAGAAGAGCCTTGGTGAGAGAGGTAAAGAAGAACCTAAAGATCACTGTGGCTGAGCTCCAGAGATGCAGTAGGGAGATGGGAGAAAGTTCCACAAAGTCAACTATCACTGCAGCCCTCCACCAGTCGGGGCTTTATGGCAGAGTGGCCCGACGGAAGCCTCTCCTCAGTGCAAGACATATGAAAGGCCGCATAGAGTTTGCCAAAAAACACATGAAGGACTCCCAGACTATGAGAAATAAGATTCTCTGGTCTGATGAGACCAAGATTGAACTTTTTGGTGTTAATTCTAAGCGGTATGTGTGGAGAAAACCAGGCACTGCTCATCACCTGACCAATACAATCCCAACAGTGAAACATGGTGGTGGCAGCATCATGCTATGGGGGTGTTTTTCAGCTGCAGGGACAGGACGACTGGTTGCAATTGAAGGAAAGATGAATGCGGCCAAGTACAGAGATATCCTGGAAGAAAACCTCTTCCAGAGTGCTCTGGACCTCAGACTGGGCCGAAGGTTGACCTTCCAACAAGACAATGACCTTAAGCACACAGCTAAAATAACAAAGGAGTGGCTTCGGAACAACTCTGTGACCATTCTTGACTGGCCCAGCCAGAGCCCTGACCTAAACCCAATTGAGCATCTCTGGAGAGACCTGAAAATGGCTGTCGACCAACGTTCACCATCCAACCTGACGGAACTGGAGAGGATCTGCAAGGAAGAATGGCAGAGGATCCCCAAATCCAGGTGTGAAAAACTTGTTGCATCATTCCCAACAAGACTCATGGCTGTACTAGCTCAAAAGGTGCTTCTACTCAATACTGAGCAAAGGGTCTGAATACTTATGACCATGTGATATTTCAGTTTTTCTTTTTTAATAAATTTGCAAAAATTTCTACATTTCTGTTTTTTTTCTGTCAAGATGGGGTGCTGAGTGTACATTAATGAGAGATAAAATGAACTTTTTTGATTTTAGCAAATGGCTGCAATGAAACAAAGTGAAATTCAAAGGGGTCTGAATACTTTCCGTATCCACTGTACAAGTACAGTCCATTTACCATCAACATGATGCCAGAATAAACAGCAGGGTTTCGACTAACATTTGAAGACCTGGGTGCAGCGCTTAAGTGCATTTTTCAGAGCAGAAAGTGTGTTGTTGACTTATAGCTAAAATGTTGTTACTTTGCACTTTAACAAAGGTCCTAACCTTGATAAACTGGATTGGCAGTGTACTGATTAGTCAACATACAGATGGCACCGTTTACATGCCATTTAGGTGCTGAAGTGACGGAATTAAGACACTCGTAAGAATGGCGTTCTGTGTATGGTGCAGTCAATACATGGTACCAGGAGTGAATCCGAAAATATAACAATAAATATTAAATCTAGAGTTAAAATTAACAGGCAATGTCCACGAGAACTGGAAAGTCTTCAAGCAAATTTTGACCTTTATTTGTTGCTTGTTGTTGACAATTGTCGAAGATGGGTTCTCTTGCCAACTGAGGCTGGCCATGCCGCGCTGGATGTAAACATGTTCTTCTTTCGGCGGACGAAAGAGAGAAGTTTCCCCCAGTACTGGGCAAGTTTGAGGACTATTGTAAGCCAAGGAAAATTGAACTTATGAACTATGTGTCTTCTGGAGCATAATGCAAAAATATACTGTATCAACAGAGCTGTATGTGACAGACCTGCGTCTCAAGAATAAATCTTGTAACTATGGCACTCTGTGATATTCCAGGATGAGAGACCAGATAGTAATAGGAGTGCAGGACAAGTATACAGGCAGTATATTGCAGCAAGGCCGAGATCCTCGTTGTGGCACTGGCACCGCAGTGGCTAGTCTGTGGCAAGCTTCAATCAGGCGTCAGTCAGGTGTCACAACAGCGGCAAGCGAGCAGCACTCGTTCAGCAGCCGTCAATAAGCTGCCAAGCTGAGCGGGCGGAGCCACATTTCCTGAGAACACCCATTGTTGTTACGATTGGTCAGCTGCAATAAATCAGTTTTATCATCATAGTATGGATTTTAGTTGAGTCACCCGAGCCACCCGTTCTCTGTATACATCCTTAGAGTAACCACGTTGTACTTTTTTGTTTGTCATTCATTTTATTTAAGTATGATTTTGCTGGTTTTGAAACAAAAAGGGGACATAATACACTCTTTCCAAATTATTACTTTTGGAGGTCATTTACAACAATCGGCTGAAATAATGAAAATAAATCATCCGTTTTATTATCATTTAAAAGTATATAAAAACGTTTTAAAATGAAAACCTATAAGATGTCCAATCCAAAAATAGAAAATACATACATACTGAAAATATCTTCACTCTTCCTCTGCTTATACAGTGCCTTGCATAAGTATTCACCCCCCTTGGATGTTTCATCCTTTTGTTGCTTTTATACATGAAATCATGGTCAATATAATTTGGCTCTTTTGACAAGAATTTGCAAAAAAACCCTCTTTAATATCAAAGTGAAAACAGATTTTTACAAAATAATGTCAATTAATTAAAAATATATAAGGTAAAGTAAAGATTGCATAAGTATTCACCCCCTTCAGGTCAGTATTTAGTAAATGCACCTTTGGCTGCAATCACAGCACTGAGTGTGTGTGGATATGTCTCACTCAGGCTGGCACATCTGGACACTAAGATTTTTCTCTATTCTTCGTCAAAACAGCTCAAGCTCTGTCAGGCTACTTAGGGATCGGGCGTGAACAGCTCTTAAGTCCAGCCACAAATTTGCAATTGGATTGAGGTCTGGGCTTTGACTTGGCCACTCCAGAACATTCACCTTGTGGTCTTTGAACCATTCTGTGTAGCTTTTGCTGTATGCTTGGGGTCGTTGTCTTGCTGGAGAATAAATCTTCTCCCAAGTCGTAGTTCTCTTGCAGACTGAGTCAGATTATCCTCCAGGATTTGTGGATATTTTTCTGCATTCATGTTCCCCTCTACCTTTACAAGCCTCCCAGGGTCTGCTGCTGAGAAGCATCCACAGAGCATGATGCTGCCACCACCATGCTTCACGGTGGACATGGTGCGTTTGTGGTGATGTGCAGTGTTTGGTGTTCACCAAACATAGCGTCTAGTCTGATGGCCAAAAAGCTACATTTTTGTCTCATGAGACCAAAGAACCTTCTTCCAATTGACATTGGAGTCTCCCACATGCCTTTGGGCGAATTCTTTCTACAGTGGCTTTCTCTTTGCCACTCTCCCATACAGCTTCGACTGGTGAAGAACCCGGGCAACAGTTGCTGTATGTACAGTCTCTCCCATCTGAGCCACTGAAGCTTTGAACTCCTTCAGAGTGGTCCTAGGTGTCTTAGTGGCCTCCCTCATCAGTCCTCTTCTTGCCCGGTCACTCAGTTTGTGAGGACGGCCAGCTCTAGGAGATTTAAACAAGCGCCATACTCCTTCCATTTCTTAATGATGGACTGAACTGAACTCTGTGGGATGTCCAGTGAGTTGGAAATATGTTTGTAGCCATCTCCTGACTTGTACTTCTCAATGATCTTTTCTCTGAGTTGCTTGGAGTGTTATTTTGTCTTCATGTTGCAATTGTAGCAGGAATACTGATGAACCAGAGACTGGACCTCCCAGACAGATGTGTTTATACTACAATCACTTGACACACATCAACTGCACTCAGGTGATCTCCATTTCACTACTTGTGACACTGCTGGCATCAACTAGCTGGACTTCTGTTGAATTAGGTCAGTCACTTTAAAGGGGGTGAATATTTATGCAAACACTTATTTTACACTATATATTTTTAATTAATTGACATTAGTTTGTAAAAATCTGTTTTCACATTGACATGAAAGAAGCTTTTTTTTGCAAATTCTTGACAAAAAAGCCAAATTATAATGACCATGATTTCATGTATAAAAGCAACAAAAGGGGAAAACATCCAAGGGGGTGAATACTTATGCAAGGCACTGTATGTAGCTGTCAGTAGGTGCCACAATCTGCCAGTGACAATAGTTGTCACAAGAGTGCCACCAGTCGTCACAAGAGTGCCACCAGTAGTCAGAGGAGTGCCACCAGTAGTCAGAAGAGTGCCACCAGTAGTCAGAAGAGTG